>NW_021319538.1:82846-138041 GCF_001605985.2 Dendrobium catenatum | reverse complement strand
TGAGCCTCATAGCTCACCAGAACTTTCTTCTGGCTGTTGTTACAGGAAAGGGAAAAGAGAAGATTGACGCAAGCTAATTTATGCAAGTGTTTCTTCTTTTCATGTTAGGATACCTTTTGTTAGTAAGTTTAATTTCCAAGGTATGAAAGCAAATTAGACATGTATTACTTTGAAATTATTTGGTTTTCCTTAGTGGCTCTGTACTGGGTTTTGGATGAAACTTGGAAAATTGGTACATGCTTCCTTTATAGTATTAGATGAAGTTTATATGATCTTTTATATGAAGTCTTAATGTAATTAAATCATAATGAGATATTTAGTGATGGAAATGTATGTTTATTCTTGTTACACTCTATCTTACTGTTAAGGGGTACTGTGGGGTGTTACATTAGCCCTGCTTGAGTTCAGTTGCCTTGAACCTAAAAAAATTTTCCGATGTAGTGCCCCGGCACTGTGTACCCAAGCATTGCATAGTTTGGTGGAAAAAGAAGAGAGCAGAGCACTGTGACGCTCCAAACCTCGACGTTGCAGCGCTTCCAGGGGAGCTACTCTTACTGTTAAGGGGTACTGTGGGGTGTTACATTAGCCCTGCTTGAGTTCAGTTGCCTTGAACCTAAAAAAATTTTCCGATGTAGTGCCCCGGCACTGTGTACCCAAGCATTGCATAGTTTGGTGGAAAAAGAAGAGAGCAGAGCACTGTGACGCTCCAAACCTCGATGTTGCAGCGCTTCCAGGGGAGCTACAATGCTCCAGAACCCAATGTTGCGGCGCTGTCGTGCAAGCAAAAGTCAGAAAATGGGAGCGACTCAACTTTTCAATAGACAAAAAGATGATTTTCAATCCACCAAACAACGCAACCTTCAAGTGAAGCAAGAAAAATAGGGAAAAACTGCTCAGCTTGACCCGAAGCACCGCGACACTAAGGTGTAAAGCGCTGCGTTACTCCACTTTCTATTTTTAAAGTTCACACTACAGCATTGAGGTTTGGAGTGCCGCAACGCTCTTCTCTCTGTCTCCAACCAAGCCTAGAGTGCTACAGCGCTCTAGCATACAAAGCTATGGCGACTGCACAGGGAAAAATTCCTTGACCTCAAATGATAGTATTTAGGTTCGAGACAACAATACAAACCGATTGATTGATACAATCAGATTCCACACAAAACTAACAAGGGTATCTCACTCAGAAGGATTAGCTGCTTGATAACCTTAATATTCCTTTTTAAACCCCCAATGGACTCAATCATAATGGTTACGATAGTTCATAGAAATTAAGCAATTTTAAATTAATCAAAGCAAAAACTTAATAAAAATAAATCAACAATAACAAGCCTTTATCCCATTACGTGAGATCGGCTACATGAGTTCTTTTAATCAAAATAAACCACCAAAGGAATAATCACAAACACATAGGAAATATCACTAAGAATCAATATAGCTTCGGAAAATCTCCTCAGACATGATTATAATTAGATTTCTACTATGGCTACAATAGAACATTAAATAACCAAATTAATCAAGGTCCTATTAGAAAACCACTAGATGGGCTCCAAGTGAATTCGTCAACACTCTGGTCAAAACCCTGATGTTGTTTTTTACCTGTAGTAAAGTTCAATAATGGGGGGCCAGGGCATGACCAAAACAAAAGTCTCTAGAATTCAACTTACAAAATCACATGTGAAAGTTGATCTAGATGCACAAATTATACTCACCACTTAAAGGTACAAAATCAAGTTAACAGTCTCACACTCCTTAAGACAGTTCAACCAATGGTTGACATCATATTAGGGGTCAGTCAAATCATAGGGAAGATGAAATTTCTCGACACTTCACGATTAGGGATAGATTAATTCCTCGAGATTCATTCTAATGCACATTCACTCTGCATCATAGAATTGAAAAACACAATGTTTAATAGCTTGCCAATACCAAACACACTTCCCTGACAAAATTGGCCTAAAACATCATCCACTAACCGATGAGGACATCAGCAGGAGATTCTAGCACATTTATCAGAGGAGGATTCGTAGATCTATGGCTATGATTAGGAGTCTTTATTTGTGAAACATTTTATAAATTTCTTTTATTTATATTTTAGTTTTACAATTGTACCCCTGAGTGAGATTAGTTCGTATTATAGCCTAGAGGGCAATTTAATCTTTGTGTCTTTTTTCCTTGAGGCCTATATATGAAGGCTCTAGCTTTTGTATTAGGATGATGATTGATTAATGAAAAAAATTTGCTACCTGCTAATTCCCTTGAGTGTTGAGAACTCTAGAGAAAGGTGAAGTCCCTAGGTGAGGCAAAATATCTCACGCTAGCCGCAGGAAGAGTCTGGGCTCGCGGTTTCTTTCCCCTACCTTTCTTCCCCTTTTTTTCTTTCCAAGCCACTGGCTTCCTCCCCTTCTCCACCTCAAACAGCCGGGCATCCCTCCTCCCCTTCTCCACCTCAAACAGCCGGGCATCCCTCCTCCCACACCACCGGCCACCCTTCTCTTATCCAAACCACCGGCCCTACCCACCACCCACCAGCCCAAATCAACCCAAAACCCCCTAGCTATGCCCCTCCATAGCCGTCGGCCCATCCCTAGCCCAACCCTAGCCATCGATCAAGCCAAACCACCAATCCCCTTGGTTCCAATTTCAAATCGCCCTTTAATACTTCCCTAATTGAGAGCATTCTAATTAGAAAAGTCCCGTAATTCAAATTCTAATGAATTTGAATTTCAAAAACTTTCCAAATTAATATAAACCTATTTTTGGAAGTTCCCCTAATCACTACAATCTAAAATTAATTTGGATTTAATTCCAATTCCACTTTCAATGCATGTGGCCACATACATTGTATGTGGACACTTATCCCTTCCCTCCTTTGGCCGGCCCCCCTATCTCCCTCTCTCTTAATTAATGCCCTCCCACTATTGCTCTCAATCAAAGCCCCTCTCATCAAGGTGTGCCACCCAACCTATCCCCAATTAGAGGATATTCAAATTTCGAATTATTCCCTCCTTCCCCACCTTGAAATCTAAAATTAAATTTTAGATTTTTAGAATTTGTTTAGCTCCCCAAACTAAACCTTAAAATTAGAAATTAAGGCTAGCCTCTCTCCTAGCCTTGGCCAACCACCCAAATCCCTCCCTCCTCCCTTCCATCTCTTCTCCTTTGCTTCATACACCAACCAAGGAAGTAGATACACAACCCCTTGGCCTACTTCCCAATGAATGGCCGATCCTGAATAAGATTATGACTTCGTCTACGATTATCAAGGACAAGTAGGTGTGTGGAGATCACCCTTCTTTGACATCAATTGGGAGATTGATCAGTCTGTTGAAGACTACGTCAACCGGATCTTCTTCTCATTGAATACCGCTCTCGACGAACATCGGCATCCCGTCCAGTGGCAAATCCTCCATCATTCACCGACCTCCTTCCCGGTTAACTTTTCCTTGGACAAAACTGTAAGAGCCTTCTGTATTTTGGTAGCATTGTTATTGTTGCACAAATTATTCTTCCACTAAAGCCCTCAAGAGTATAAGTGAGAAAAACTCAAGGTGATTGCTCTAACTGTTAATTGGTGAATTTTTATTACTTGTGCATCTAGCTTTTTCTTTAATTTTGATGCTATTTTAATTGCCCTTCTAATCTATTTTGTAACCACATGACAAAGCAAAACTACAACTAAGATATCCTAAAATCTAATTTTGTGGAACATTAATTTTAAATTGGTGAGCTTAACAAATTTTATTAAATTCCTGCAATTCCTTTATGTTCCACATCACTAACAACTACACAAGATCAAGATGATTTTTCAAACTTAAAAATTAACTACATGAGGCACTCAGAATCCTATGCAAGTATGTCAAAGACAATCAAATATTCAACATAGTTTATTGCTGCAATTACATGAATAGGTAATATCATGATCATCAATCAATATTAGAGGAATACTAGGGAGAATGCAAAATTAAACCATCCCATTGTTTTAGTTAAGGGCCATTTGATCTGCTGAAAAAGGAATGCAAAATATTCTAAATCTAGGAGATTTAAAAATTTAAGTATTTGGTTTAATGAAAAAAAAAAGAATATAAATAAAGTTTTGGTGAATTCCTTTTTTACTTCCTAGTTCATTTTTTTATCATTTTATGTATTCTAATTTTAATCGAATTCCAAAAACATTGCAAGCTGACTTCAATGTCACTGCCAATCTCCACTAACGGCCATTGGACGTTGTACGTCACCGCCTACCTGTCAACATCCAATAGTAGCCCGCCCATTGCCATTCACAAGTCACCACTATTATTGAGCTTTACACTACATTTCTTGTACTTCATGCTAAACAAAAACAAAGTAATCATCTTTATTTTTTCTACACTCGTCCAAGCAACTCCAAACATTTCAAATACATTATATTCTATTTTACTCTGCATTCCTTTTTAGCAAACCAAGCATCCCCTTAATATAAAGCTTTTCTTAGACGAACATAATATGAAGAACTTATTTTAGCATACTCATACCATAAAATAATTGACTTAAAGATGGTCAACAAGAGAAAAATATTATAGAACATGGTAGATAAAGAAACCATCAACTTACTTATAAGTAGTTGATATGTAATTTTAATGAGGATAAATTGATAATTATGAGTTAATAGTACTAGAAGATCAAGTAATAACTAGGTATAATCAGTTTAATATCCTAAACCATATATAGCATAATGGTCATGTACATTATTAGAATTGAAGTTAGGTTGATTAAGATGGAGGATGATCACCACGTATATCCTTTGCTCCCACCTTTCAAAATGGGTAGTGGACTTGGTCATTCCATTTCTCTTGGTCAAATATCACCATCACCATCCTCACACGCCACTCGAAGTGGGCCAAAGAATATATATATATATATATATATATATATATATATATACTATGGGAGAATACATTTAAAGATTAAGTCTACAAAAGTAAAATTAGATGAATTATGGAATTGGTTGATAAAGAAACTATTGATAGATAGTTATAAATACCAAAGAGAATGTTAATATTGATATGTGACAAGATTAGGAAAATCAATACAAAAATGATTAATAAAAAGTACCGTAGGAGTAGCACCTATTGAAGACAGAATGGTAAAAAATAGGCATATATGGTTTAGTTATGCAAATGGAGTGTAAAAAGTGTACTAATAAGATGAATAGCTAAACTTAACGTAAAAAAATTAGGAAGAAAAATTGGCAGACCAAAGATAACATAGAAAGAAATTGTGCAAAAAAAAAGAAGAAGAAGAATTTAGATTTAACACTTAAGTAGCACTATAAAAATCTATAAGAATGAACAGATAATAAGAATTCATAAAGTTGACCATGAAATTTGGATAAGACTAATGATGATGAAATTAGCCCATAAATAATAGATCTATGTATACTTACCTCATTATAATAAATTGTTTTAGATTTAATTAAATTAGCCCTCTTCCAACAGCTAATGACAATACACTTTAATATTTTCCTATTTCAACAACAGGGGAAGAAGAAAGGCTAGAGATGAGCCACTCTGTATTTTCAGGTAGTTTAAAAGCTTTTCTTACAACAACATAGTAAAGTCGAAGGCTTTATTTAGGGTGCCAAACCACAAAAATCTCAATTCAAAGAATGGTAGACTAGAGAGGAAGTTTGCAGAAATGGTTAATAAAAATTAAAATCATCAAGAACATAAAATTGATAGCAACCAATCCACTCAAACTCTATACAATGCATCAGACATGGTAAATTCAAAATGTCCTTTGAAAACTAATATGCTTTCTTCTGTTTATTGTCTACTTTAAAATCTATGATATTTTGAGTCTAAAACAAATTACCAAGGTATCACGTTACAGTCAAGTTACCATGCTATTTTCATGCTCTCTATTGCTAGAAAGTCAAAAATAAAATAATTACATTATGTAAAAAAAATTCAAGGAAATTTATAAAGAAATTTACCAGTTCTCCAACTCTGACAATAACGTAAGGATCACTACTAATAAAATCTCGAATAGCCAGCCTCTTCCCTTCGACAATGATGACTTTTAAAAGTCCAATGCTTTCCCCCATGAATGGCTTACAATACCTAAAGAATGAATTTCAGCTTATAAATTGATCAATATGTTTATCAAATAAAATTTCCAATTTTTCAAGAGGAACATCAACCACTCTTTGTATTTTCTTTTTCCCAAGAGTTCAATTTTAAGAGCCAGATTATTAAAAAAAAAAAAAAAGCAAAATCATCGGGAACGTGAATCTACAAATAATAATTAGAAAAAACAACAACACGAGTACTTAAAAACTAATCAATAGCAAAGAAAAAACATTATAAGAACGAAAAACTAATAAAACATCCAAAAGATAAAGAATTGCAAAATTCAACGAATAGGGCTTGAAATCGAACAACCAGCTAAAACTCCTTAGGCATCGCATACTAAGCGGAAAGAAAAGACCAACATAACGTATTCTACTGTCTCGCCTCAAAGGAAGCTCAACACAATGGAGCAAGTCACAGGGACAATGACATAGTGCTGTCAGAGCCAATAAACCAAAGAAACGCTAAAACAATAAAGAAAAATATCTAAGATTGAGATCTTATTCACCGTCAGTTCGTCAAAAAAGAATATCACAGTGGAGAATAGCTTCTCAAACTGCTCTAAGACTGCGGAGAACTGATGCAGCAGGTCCGGAGCTTCGGTGGATTTAGGTCGCCTATGGACAAACAGAGGTTGAAGGGGGGAGTGTTTCGGGGATTCTGGTTAAATGTGTAGGTTCTTTGTGTCTCCACCTGTTCGACTGGTGATAGCCGGTGAGTAGTGGATACGTGTAACTGACACGGGCCACATCGCAACAAGTGTGTGGAGTTGGACTGATTTTAATTTACTCAATCCGAATCTAATCATATTCTAAAAATAAGTGATAAATTCAAATCCGGATCTACGTCCACCACCCAGAATACTAAATCCTCTTCCCTGCCTAAGGATATCACATCTCCCAATAAGTTTGATGTTCTTAATCTAGAGGAAGAACAAAATCACCAAATTGAAGTCTTAGGGGGCATAGATGGGAAGCAGGGCTATACTGCCAGTGGTCAATCTAAGGCCTCGGAGAAGGTTAAACAGACACAAGCTAGTGTGGTTTCGAAAAAACCTACAAGGGGGAAGAGAACAAAAAACTCCAGCCTCACCTAAACATTTAATGTTTTTTCCACCCATGGCGGCGTGGAATATCAGGGGTTTTAATCACCCTGATAAAGTATTGTGATGTAAGCGACTTATTAAATCCTTCAAGTTAGACTTGGTTTGCATATTGGAAAACAGGATAAATTCTCAATCTTTACTTGATCCTTTTTTTTAATCTTCTCACTCTCTTTTTGTAAATGAAGCAAGCTGTCATAATTTTGTTTTATCTTCTTTGGGTCGGATATGGGTCAAGTGGAATGCATTTAAACTCAACTTCAAGCCTACTTTTATCTCGGCCCAGGTTATTAATGGGACTATTTGGGTTGCTAATCAACCTCTGCTTCAGCTATCTGCTATATATGCTTCTAACAACTCTCTTGACCGTAAGGAGTTGCGGGATTCAATGGTTCAGTTGGCTCCTGCAACTGACTTCCCTTGGGCATTAATTGGAGATTTCAATTGCTGTCGGTATGCTTCTGAAAAATTTGGGGGTACTTCTATTACTCAATCTGCATTGTTAGACTTCAACAATATGATGTTTAGTAATAGTCTCGTGGATTTACATTCTGTTGGCTTTAAGTATACTTGGTTCAATCAGCGCACTATTAATCCTATTCATATCAAACTTGATCGTGTTTTAGTGAATGAGGGTTGGATGAATACTTTCACTGAATCTTACTGCTCTTTTCAAAGTCCCTCGTGCTCGGACCACTGTCCTATCATTTTACACACTTGTATGAATGTTCAGGTGCATCACCGCTTTCTTTTCAAAAATTACTGGGCTAAATTAGACAAATACTGGGTTCTTCTTCTGGAGGTTTTTTCTAAACCTTGTTTTGGGAACCCTATCTCTCATTTCAGTAATACCTTGAAGCAGCTAAAATGTGCGGTTAAACATGATGTTTGGTCTTCTTCCACTTGTATCTCTAGGCATTTGGATGTTTTGAATGCTAAACAAGCTGACCTGATGGTTAAGTTACAGGAAGAACCTAATAATTTGGTTCTTAATCTCTATTTCAAGGAGATCTCTGCGGAGTTAGCTAATTTCAATTCTATGCTAGCCTCTTAGATTATTCAGAGGGCTAAAGTGAATTGATTAGGAATTTGGAGGAAGATTTAAAGTTTTTATTTGCTAAAATTAGAACTATAAGAGGTTGTTCTAATTCTGTGGTTAATTTATTAGCTAACAATCCTGCCTCTACTAGACCTGATGTGGTAAATTCCTTAATTCAGTATTTTCAAGGTCTTTATAATCTCCCTTCTCCTCCCAATTTGGCTATGGATTGCTTCCCCTATGGGGTTTTGCTACCTCAAACTGATGCTCTCCGTCTAACCTCTTTAGTGCTGGATGAGGAAGTTAAAATGACTGTTTTCTCGGGTTCCTCAAATTCAGCCCTTGCGCCGGATGGGTTCAATTTCTTTTTTTATAAATCAACTTGGCATATTATTGACCCTTATGTTTGTAGGGAAATTAGATCTTTTTTTCAAAAATGTTATATGCCCAAGGGTGTTAAAGCTACAGCTCTAGCTATTATTCTCAAACACAAGAATGCTACTGCTATTTCAGATTATAGACCTATTACTCTATGTAATGCACTTTACAAAATCATAGCAAAGGTGCTTGCTGAAAGACTGAAGCCAGTTTTGAACTTGATTGTCATGAATAATCAAGCGGGTTTTGTCAAATCTAAAGTCTCCACTAACAACATTTTTCTTGCTAGTGATATTCTCTATTCTGCTGGTAAGAGAAGGGGTGGCAATATTTTTTGTGCTAAATTGGACATCAAAAAAGGCTTTTGACTCTGTTTGCCATGAATTCTTGCTAGCTAGGCTTTTACAAAAAGGTTTTCCTAACCTTTTTGTTAATTGGATTAAAGTCTGTATAAGTGAGGTTAATTTTTCTATTATGCTTAATGGTGCTCTCGAGTGCTACTTTTCTTCTTCTGCAGGGCTTAGACAGGGTTGCCCTCTCAGTCCCTATCTCTTCTGCCTAGTGATGGATGCTTTTTCCAATCTCCTGGAGAGTAGAGGTTTTAGAGGCATTTCGTTTGATAATTACTCTCTTTCTCATTTGCTTTATGCTGATGATGTGTTAATTTTTGGGGAGGCCACTATTGAGAATTGTAATAAGTTGGCTATCATTCTAAGGGACTTTGCTAATACTACGGGGCTTCATGTTAACTATGATAAAAGTGTCATCATATTTCCTAAAAATCATAGGAATGTTCAGGATATATGCCAAGCTCTATCAATTCACAACATTGTCAACAAAATCACTTATCTTGGCATCCCATTATCTTTCTATAAACTGAAAATTGAGGATTATCTGCCTCTTATGGACAGTGTCAATAAGAAAATGAATGGTTGAAAGGCCAACCTGTTGTCTTGCAATACATCAAATTCACTATTAAGAATACCATTGCGTACTGGATAAGGGTTTCCACTTTACCTAAATCTGATTACAAATTCATCAAAAAACCAGTTCTAGGTTTGTGTTTTTTGGTGATTCTATGATTGCTAAAATACTTCATATGGTGTCTTGGGATAAAATTTGTTTGCCTAAAAACAAGGGTGGTCTGGGCATCCCCTCCATCATTGCTTTACAATTTGCTTATAATTGCTATGTTATTTTTAGGATGTATAATTGTTCCTCCCCTCTTTCCTATTGACTTCTCTGTCATTATAAATCCCCTTGGATGCCCCCTCCGGTTTTTGCTTCTAAACTATGGAAAACTATATATAAGACTGCTGTGGAAGTCAAACATTGCTTCAATTTCAAAATCACCTAGAATGCTCCTATTTCATTGAAATGGGACCATTGGTGTCACAATGTCACCATCTCTAAGTATTTAGGGGGCTCACTTGTGGATAATTGTCCAGATTTTTCCTTGAAAGATTTAATTTCTGGCTCTCAGTGGGTTTTTCCTGAGATCTTTCCTTTGAATTTGAGAAATTTGATTGTTGGGTTTAATGCTATCGGGGAAGCTGGACCTTGTCTGCTTTGGAAAAACCAGAGTAATTATAAATTCAAAAGTTTCATTGAGGAATTCTATTCTGAATTTCAGAACTGCTCTTGGCATAAAATGGTTTGGGCTAAAAGAAACATCATTAAGCATTCAGTTTTTGTTTGGTTGGCTTTAGTTGGTGGACTAAAAACTGTTGATGCTCTTCAATTACGTAATATTATGATTCCGGGAACTTGCAATCTGTACCATTCCTTTAATGAAATAGTTTCTCATCTATTTTTTGAATGTTCTTATACATTCTCTATTCTCACTGCTTTAATTCCTGGATTGCAAAGTTTTTTTTTTAGGCCTACCATTATGCAGGTATTTGAATGGTTAAAAGGTAATTATAAAGGCAATAAGAATGTTAAAAACTTCTTTTTTGTGATCATTTGTTGTGTTATTTATCATATTTGGAAAGAGCGGAATAGTAAAAGATTTGGGAATTCTTTTAACTATCATACTATGTTGTTGTACAACATTAGAAGAAACATTTCTGAGAAAACTGATAAATGGGATAATTCACTGGATTTATTGGAATTACTATAAGGCAGCTGGCTTCTTCTTGCCTGGCTCAGTCTTTTTCACTTCCCAGACGCTGCTATCGATTACAAAAGCCTTACCTGGACGATAATGAAGCTCCCGTTTTTGGTTCCCTTGGATGGTCTACGGGCAACCAGGGAACATTGACTGTTCTGTGCCTTCTTTTGTTATATCTGAGTCCATATTTTGATAGGCTTGGGAGCTCCTTTTTGCGGTATCAGTTCTACAAGTCTTTCTGCCAGTTTTGTCATTGTGGCTACTTGTATTTTTTCTTAGATGTTGAGTAGATCCATTTCTTTTACTATTTTTTTTACAGTTTTGGCTGATAGTTTGTAATATGTTTTCATTTGTTATGCAGCCTTTTTTATGCTGATAAGGTTTTGTTGACTGCTACTGGTAAGTTATGGTAGCTATCAATTTCTTTATGTATTCATTTTGTTTGATTGAAATGAGCTTTGGCCCCAACTTGACCCAAAAAAAATCCGGATCTAGCCCATTCCAAACAGGGGTCGACCTGACCCGAGCACAAAGGGGTCGCGGTCGTGCGACCATGAGGGGAGGTCACGATGTCGGTGCAAGCACGGGCAGGATCAAGCTTTTATGCGGGAGATATTGGGTAAGTTCTTGGTTGAGTTCGAGTTTTTTGGGTTGACTCAAACCCAATTTGGATTTACAATCGAGTCAGAAATTGACACTTGAACTTGACCCGTTTCCCACACAGGTTGACTCGAACCTGAAAATTTCAGGTAGGATTTTTGGGTCGTGTCGAACATTAACACAACTATAGATTATTAAGTTAACATAGTTAGAGGTGACTTAATAACGAGCTCATGAAGCTGGATTACCCATAGAAATTCCAGCCGCCCCCATCGCTTTTTGGCCCCTTCCCCTTCTTGCTCTAGCCTTGCGGTAGGGCCCACCCCTTTCCAAAAAACCACTTTTTCCTTGCATCTTGGATTTGACTGATTTCCATCTTTTATCAATCTCCTCACCCAACAACATCGCCCAGTTCTTCGACACTAATATCCTATGATGCACCGACATGGCCACGTCGACACGGACACGACACGGAACACTGCATTTTTAAAAAATATAGGAACGGGTGCGGCGTGGACATGGCATAATAATTTTTAATATAATATATAAAAATTAAGACGACATTATATTAAAAATGACAAGCAATAATAAATCAATTTCATGATAACTTGTTTAGCTTATAACATAAAAATGTTTAGTACAAAATATCTAGTACAATCACAAAAATATAAGCAAAAAATTATTTAGTATAACATGAAGGTCCAACTACTCAATAGAGGGAATGATAGAATTAGATTAGGAGGTTGATCTTTGGCCTTCAATATCATCATCATTGAATATCATTGCTTCAAAATCTGGTTCATCTAGAGAAAGATTTGCAACCTCCAATAATCCCATATCATCAAGGCACTCGAACCCATCTCCAACAACATCCCACATCTTATTATCACATGTCATATAAAGTGGGGTTTTCCTTCATAGAAGACGAAGATTTATATTCCTCCTAAATCATAATGGATATTCTCTATTTGAACTACTATCCTTCAATATATAAATCATAATTGATATGAAATAAAATCAAAATATCTCAATAATAAGACAACATTGGTGTAAGCAAAAATCAGGGGGAACCCCTGATTTTTGCTTAACAAAAGAAAAGACTCTACTATGTAATAGAAGAGACACAAATAACACAAATAAAGACACAAATAATATCATTTTATAAAAACTATTACAACTTGGACACTTACAAACTTGACTCAAACAAGATACCCTAAACTTGCTTACTTTGAGAAGAGGGATACATGTGGAGTGGCACTTGCGGAGAGACGAAAGAGGTTAGAAGCCAAGACGAAGGTTGGATAGAGCTCGCAAGATTTCTGGAGGGGATGAGAAAGAAGGTGGATAAAGCTCGCAAGCTTTTCTAATGAAACCCGCAGGTTTACATTTCCAAAATTCATTCACATAACTTAACTTTAAAACATTACAAAACCTCTCATATATATAGGTATGATAAGGGAATACAAATAGACACATAAATCAATTTCTACAAGAACCCAAACCACTACAGGAAAAACGTCATTTTCCGGCGACCATTTCCGACGGAAAAATGACCAAAATACGTCGGAAATTAGCATTTCCGGCAGAATTTTTTCCTCCGCTTACATGCGAGTCGGAAAATGACTTCCGGCTTTAAAAAATGCGACGGAAATATTTCCGGCGCATTTCCGACGAAAAATTCGCCGGAAATTATTTGCGGCGATTTGTTTTTGCGCCGGAAAAAAAAATTGAAAAATAAAATGTGCAGACAGCCAACGGGCCCGGCCCAAGCAGCTCGGTCGCAGCCCCCTCCAGCGAACGCAGAGCCCGCCGCCGCCGCCGCCCCTTAACCGCCGGGCAGCCCGCCCGCCCGCGGTTCAACCAAACGACTCAAGCTAGCCCCGCCCGTGCGGCCCACCGTGGAAGCCAAAGAGCCAAGGCATGGGAAAACAAACCATCTTGGAATTCCAAAGGTCATTTTGGAATTCCAAGAAACAAACTTTAATTAAGACATAAAAATTACATTTAATTAAAAGATAACTATGAACTAAATTGTTAGCTAATAATGAGCTAACCATTAGTTCAATAAATGAACTGAAGATCAGCTCATAAATGAGCAAAAATTTCAGCTCAAATTTGATTGAGCTTGTAGACTCAAGGAAAGCAAAAAATTAATTTATTTTGGGCTTGAATTGACGCCCCCTTTGTCTACATCAAACATGAATACAATAATATACTGGTCTGTCGGGGGTCCAAGGGGGCGCTACCCCTGGTTGGGTTCGACCTGCCAGGGTAAGAGTAATTTTGAAATTCTGCTTGCTTTTAAAGTTCGTAAGTTATTTGTATGGAAAGATTTCGAGCGGTACCGAGCATGTATCAAGCGGTACCGAGCATGTATCGAGCGGTACCGAGCATGTACTAAGCGGTACTAAGCATGTACTGAGCGATACCAAGCATGTACTGAGCAGTACCGAGCTTGTACCTAGCGGTATCGAGCTTGTATCTAACAGTACCGAGCATGTACATTAGCTTTTTTTGTTATGTTTTAAAAAACAATAATTAATATTTCATGCGTCGAGAGTCAGGCGTTGATACCATCTTCAGTCACTGAGAGAGGAGATGAAATATCTTCACTACCAAAAAGAAATTAAAATGAGAATATTCGATGATTGGGTATTAAGTGCGGACGTTGATTTGGTATTGTGGATGAAATAATAAATTTAGTTTAAATACCGCAAAATACAATAAATTATATTTAAAAAAATTCATAAAATATTTAAGATACGTGTGTCGAACACGCGTGTCCAATTTGCATTTAATATTGTTTAATCAAACACGTTTTCGACGTGTCCGACAAGTGTCGGAGGAGTGTCGGACGAGTGTCGTGTCGGACACGGTGTCGTACACTGCACGCCTCTTTGAGGAGAAGTGTCGGTGCATCATAACTAATATCTCTTCTAAAGCCCTTTAAGGGGCATTTTCGCTCATGGGGTACTCCATTGGAAAATGACCTTTTTATGGTTCTTTGCTTGATGAAATCAAGAGAACTTGCTCTCTCAAAGGTGTAATGCCTCATAATCTAATTTGAATAAATCATTTATTTATCTTTTAATAAATAACAACCAGAGATATCCAATATCATCTATCATTAATAAATAGAAAAATAGATTTTATAATTCAAAATATTAATCTACACATCTGTTTTCATTCCCAAAAATTATATATAATACCTAAGATCTATACAATCATCATATATCTATCATGTCTATGGTCTTGGACAAAGGTGGGTGAAATTTATCTGATTATGTCAGCTTTGGTTGATGATGCTACCAATAATATTAGTCTGATTAAAGTCATTACAAGTTATATAAGACAAACAATGATAGTATTTTAATGTTAAGCATCAGACCGTAGAATTCAACTAAGAGATTTTGTATGTATGAAGCTTAGGTCGATGAAAGGCATTAACAGGTTTTATAAGGAAGGAAAGTTGAATCCAAGGTACGTTAAGCCTTTTGAAGTGGTTGAAAGGATTAAGAAATTTACATACATGTTAAAGTTTACAGGATCACATGTATGAGATTCATAATACATTCCACATGTCACTTCTAATAAAATAAGTTTCTAATTATGAAAACAGGATATCTGCTAAAAATATTGAGATACGTTCGAATTTGAGATATAGGAAAAAATCATAGAGGGCTTTAGCCTATGATGTCAGAAAATTAAGAAAAAAATCTGAGATATAGGCGGTGGTCCAGCGAAGGTGAGTATCTTAGGTGGTGGTCCGGCGAAGCTCCAACGGTGGTCCAGTGAAACTCCAGCGGTGGACCGACGGTGGTCCGGCAAAACTCCGGCGGTGGTCGAGGAGGAGCTTCTTCCTTCTCTTCATTCTCTTCTTCCTTATCTTCTCTTCTTGCTTGGGTCCCTTTTCAAGAGAAATGAGGTAAATAGGTGAGAAATCAGGGGTAAATGTGGAATGGTTGGATGGACGGCCGATGTTGAATCTCTTGATTGTGTATCGCTCATTAGACATTTGGAAGTCTTAATGATTTCGGAATTCGACGATCTTGGGCTCGTTGGATTCGTCTCGTTGAGCCGCTCGATTTGATTATAAACATCATATTTGGAAACCGTTTGGTAACTCAAACAGTGGTACAAACTTTCCAACAGTGCTTCAGGTTCTTGATTTGGACCTGTTTGGGCTCAGATTGGGTTGAATTTGGTGTCGTTGGATTCATATTACCGAGACGCTAAGTTCGACTATAAGTTTGCTGAAATCGGAGTTCGTATGGTCCCAATTTTAATTTTGGAAGTTTCCAACTTGATTTTGCATCGAGATTCGTGCCCGATCAAGATAATTTTTTAACGACGTATCAATCTTGATCTATTTGTGATATGAAATATGAGTTTTGAAATTTCGGAGATGATATTTTTCGAGGAGGGGAGAGTTGTCACATCACTAAGTTTAGCATTTGGTTCAACATATTCTAATCCGGATTAATAAGGATAAATAATTATGTTTTGAATTATTTTGTATGTTTTTGAGAATGATATGTGTATATGAAAAGTATATGCATGTGTTTTCGACTGAATTCCAAGGGTTTGAATGCATATTAGAAAAATCTTAAGTTTTTCTTAGAGCACCTTAGCGCTGAAGTCTTAGAAAAAATCTATCTTTAATTTAGCGCTCTGGTGCATAGCGTGCGAGGCAGCGTTGTGAATCCTAATGGGTGGCACTGTGGAGTGCCATAGTGCGAGAGAAAATTTTAATATTAAAAATATCTAAATTCACTATTCCATTCAATTGAGCGCCACAGTCGTGTAAGAGGGAGGAGAGGAATTTTGGAGAGAGAAACTCCAATATTTGGCTGCTTTGGGTCATTTTTAGTTATTGGCTCAGTTCTAGAAGTTGTCCAGATCGAAGTAGATCACACTATGTATATCTCAATTTTAAAAAATAGAGAGATTTCTCAAATTTTCTAATTAAAATTTTATTTTCATTATCGAAGAATAAGGATAATTTTGTACTGGTAAAAATTTTACTGCATAACTTTATATACGTTATAGATATTGAGATTTTGAATATTTGAAAATTTTATACTAGGATTTTGAAATTTATGCAATTTTTATTGAATATAAATAATATTGCTTCTAAAAAATAGCATTGTAGTATGATTAAAGTCTTAAAATGATATTTTACATAATCTTTGATCATTTGATTATAGTTTAAACTTGTGAATTTTTACTTAGCAGAAATTTTTGTTGCCTATCATTATACAAGACTGCGCAATTTTGAAATGAGCTCAATTATACTTTAATTGCTATAATGTGATTAAATTACGTGCTTTATTGGTTTAATTGAGAAATTATGGTAAAATTATTATGAAAGAAGCAAATTGTTCTAATGGCTAAAAAGTTATATTCTAATGCATACAAGCATGCAAGTTATGCCCTAATGGCAAAATGCCATGTTTTGGTGCCTACAAGCATATTCTAGTGCTATAAGCATATTAAGAGTCATAAGTAGCTAGGATCTTTTGAGATTTTGTCTATGATCGGAGAAATCTATTATATTATGTAACATGATATGAATTTCAGTTTTTTTAACTGCTCAATATTATTACTTAAATATTTGGATAACTGTTATGCTCTTATTACTTTGGTCAACACAGTGATTTATTTTACTACAATTAATTATTTTGGAAAACATTTAATAAAATAAATATTAAAAATTTTTTATTGGTGTTTGTGGCTAGTTGAACTGTTTTAGCTCACTATAATTTTGCTTTATATTTTCAGGATCTGAAAAATGGAAGGAGCCCGTTGATTAGCAATTCATGATCTAATTTAAGTCTATAGGTATTTCTCTTGTTAATTTTTGCACAATTATGTCTATTTTGTTACTCTGTTATGCAGCTTTTATTTACAACCATATACTCCGATTGTGCATACACATTTTGATGATGAAATGAAAGAGACTTTATGAATGAGTTTATTTTTCAACACTTCAGATGCTTTAGTAGCTGTATAGTAAATTTTTTTATTTTAATATTTATATCAGAATAAAAAATATTTTTTTTTAAAAACTAGAGGATGAGATTTGCCTCTCGTAAGCCAATACCATATGACTTATCCTATTAGTGGGTCTTATCGAATTGGATCGTGACACTTTAACCATGGGAGATGACTATAGATGAATGATTCCTATTGAGACGACTAACATCTAGACTTAGGCTTCGTTTGGGACGACTTTCTTTCTACTTCTTAAAGCAGTTTTTTAGTATAAATTTTTTAAATTTGTACTAGAAAGCTACTTTAAGAAGCAGAAAAAAAGCTGTCCCAAACGAAGCCTTAGATGGATATATACGAGTACTTCTAGTAGGCTTGTTAGAGGCACAACTCTTTTATCTAACACACTCAGGTTAGCCTTCATTTTATTGCCTTGTTAGGACAATCATGGTTATGTAGAATGATGTTGACCAACTTGTTGGCCTACTGGCTTTTTTTATGACAAGTACTTCTCTTAGTCGGTGGGATTGTTCACGACTTCACCATAACTTAGTGAAAACCTATTAGATACCCACGAAATACCTATATGTACATATAAGAGCATACATCAACGACTCGATTGGCACCACATCAAGATTTATGCCCTCTCATAAGACTCCATTTTGAAGGGGCATATTGAAAAAATTAAAATATT
This sequence comes from Dendrobium catenatum, assembly GCF_001605985.2. Taxonomy (NCBI): domain Eukaryota; kingdom Viridiplantae; phylum Streptophyta; class Magnoliopsida; order Asparagales; family Orchidaceae; genus Dendrobium; species Dendrobium catenatum. The sequence continues at coordinate 120,017 of NW_021319538.1, read as the reverse complement.
TTTTTTTTCAATTTTTATAAATTTTTATTTAATCTTTATTTTCTTCACTCTAAGTGAATATAGGTACTAATATACATCTTTTTACGCTATTATAATATCTATAAATATAAATATGATACAGAATCTCTAATAAATAAGTTAGCACAATTTTCTCCCAATTAATATACCAGAGCATTGAACCCAGCTTTTCCCTTTCCCTAGCTTTATTAATTTGTTTCCTGTGAGCAAGCAAGCGGAGAAGATACAAAAAAGAGCGAGAAATGAGCAGAAGCACCTTGTTCGGTCTGGAGCTTCTCATCCCAACAACCACAACCTTATCATCTCGTCATCCTTACTTCTGCGGTGGCTTCGCTGCATTCTTTCCAATGCCCATCACACCCCACTGCTCTTCTTGCGCCGCCAAATGCTCCACGTCTATTTCTACTTGTACTCCTAGAAGAAGAAGAAGACTACAAAACTTTCGTGCCTTGGTCCAGCCAAGTAAGGAACCATCTCTGCCTCCTCTTTTTCAGTCAACATTTGTTGATGTGGTTTCCATTATCCGGTTAGTTTTAGGTGTAATGATAATTTTAAAATAGGTTAGATATTGCTTGAAATTTTCCCTCTTTATTGGAATTTGCGCGTCCTCTTTGGCTTGGTTTGTTTTGGGCCTAATTTGGAAAATGAGCGTAGAGTTTACCTTGCTCTTACCTCTAATCAGTTTAGCTTGGATTTTTTGGATGCTCTGGCACATGGGTTCTGGAAAATGAGGGACTTCTGATTCTTTGTTAAATTATATTGCTTTTTTTTTTCAAATTTCCTGGCTTATGGATTATTCTAAGGGCTCATTTAGTTGATTGAAGTTAGAAGCATTATTAAAAAGGAATATTAGATAGAGGACGTAGTTGATAGAAATAAACATAAGCTACACAAACCCTCATAAAATTCCCTCAATTGTAATGATTTAATTTTTTACATAAAATGGCGACAACAACAACAATTATGATAGGGCTTCAAACGAACCGAGCGGAGTCGAGATGAAACTTGTTCATATTTGAGCTCATTTATTAAATAACTTGTTCGAGCTTTTGCGTTTGTGTTCAAGCTTATTTCATTTAAAATGACAGATGTTCATATTTAGTTCATGGTTGGTTCATTTCGTGCTTATCGAGCTTTAAATGAACGGCTTGTTTAAATTAACGAATGTTCCTTATTGAGCTATTAATAAATGCACATTTTCAAGCTATTAACGAACGAGTTTTATTGAGATATTCATTAGCTTAACATACGAACCTTATCGATATTATTAATGAACATTTATATCAAGCAAGTTTATCGAGACTACTAACGAACAAATTTATCAAGCTTTTTTGTACCCATAAACGAGCAAGCTTATCAAGCTTTATATAGCCTATAAACAAAGCACTAGCTTGTCAAGTTCATAAATGATATTTTTAATGAACGAGCTTTTTAATGAATGCTCGAATAAAAAAGTGTATCAAATATGAGCAAGTATATTTTGATCATGAACAAACTCAATCTATAATGAGATTTTTTAATCAATATTTAATCAAACATTAATCGAGTTTTCTCACAAGTTCCATATCGAGTTTCTCAACGAGCTTCTTAATGTGCTTCTTATCGAGCTTCGTATGGGCTGGAGTATGTTCATGAGCTTCAAACGATGTTATTCATGCACATAAATTAGTTGAACACATAGTTGTTCAGGCTTGTTTATTTAATCATTGAGTATTTAAAAAAAGTTCAAGTGTGTTTAATTACTTAATCAAACAATCGCGAACGAGCTATAATCGAGCCGAACCACGAGTAGCTTGTCCAACGCTCAGTTCATGCAATTCTAAATGACGATGAATTTTTATCCTACTATATGGGGTCGGCTACATGAATTATTTTTCTCTATTTTTTCTTATGAAGAATCAATTTCTCATTTAAATCTAATAAAAAAATCATTTTAAATATTTTCTAACCAAGTCTTTTTAGGTCTATCTCTACCTTTCTTAACATAGGCGGGATTTAATACATCTGCTCTCCTAATAGGGTCATCGAAAGGCCAACATTTAATACGACCAAACCATCTTAGACGACTCTCTCTAATCTTATATGCGACTGGAGCTACTCCAACCTTTTTATGTATATATCTGATTTGGATTCTGTCTCTAAGTGTAAAGCCACTCATTCACTTGAGCATCCTCATCTCTGCAACACTTAGCATAATTTTATGCTTTATCTTTCAATGATTAACATTTTGTGCCATAAAACGTTGCAAGTCTCACCACCATTTTATAAAATTTTCTCTTAAGTTGAGGGGTACTTTTCTATCACACAACATGCATGATCCATTCCTCTACTTCAACCATCCAACTTGAATAATATTGTTAATATCCTCATCTATTTCACCATCGCTTTGAATAATAGCCCTAAGATATCTAAAGCGTGCTCTCATTTTAATGAATTGATCACCCTATGTCACAATCCTACCACTAGATCTATTACTACTAAAATTAAAGTCCATGTACTCGGTTTTATATCTATGCAAACGAAAACCTCTAGACTCTAAGGACCTCCATAATTCAAGTTTTTCATCAACTCTCTCTAGCCTTATCAACAAAAAGAATATCATAAACAAAAAACAAGCACCAAGGTAAATCCTCTTGCAAATGTCTAGTAAGAACATCCATGACTAAAGCAAAAGATATGGGCTTAAAGTTGATCCTTGATGTAATCCAATTAAAATAGAAAAATACTTGGTCATACTACGTTGTGTTTGAACACAAGTAATAGCTCTTGTGTACATATCTTTAATGGCTTAAATTCAAGTATTATTAACTCATTCGAACTCTCCAAAGCACTTCTCTTAGAGCTTTATCATATGCTTTCTCTAAATCAATAAATATCATATGTTATTCCTCCTTACTTTCTTTATACTTCTTCATCAGACCTCTCATCAGATGTATAATTTTCATAGTAGACATACCGGATATGAATCTAAATTGATTTTGAGAAACATTAGTATCATATCGTAACTTATGCTCAATTACTCTTTCCCATAATTTTAATGTATGTCACATTAACTTAATTCCCTTCACTCACTTTTGTGCATCACCTATTCTTTAAAATAGAAACCAACTCACTCCTCCACTCATCTAACATCTTTTTAATCATCAAAATAATATTAAAAAGTTTAGTAAGCTAAAAAATTTCTTGATCTCCTAAGTATTTTTACACTTCTATTAGAATATTATTGAGTCCTACTGCTTTTCCACACTCATTTTCTTTACAGCATCTCTAATTCAGTTTTACTAATATGATTATAAAAACAAAAATCTCTCTTTTTATTTAATGCACTAAGGTCACTAAGGTCAATCATATTCTTACAATTTTCATTGAAAAATTATCTAAATATCTCACCCACCCATGTTGAATAATCTCTTTTAAGAAAAGCATTTTTTTATCTTCATCCTTAATGCACTTTATTTGAACTAAATTTTTACTTATCCTGTCTCATTACTTCTTACATAAAATGAGTGAATACAAAATCATCATTTTTTAAAAACATTTTTTAATCTACAATAAAATAAATAAGCCTTAATCTAAGATAAGTCTTTGAGCTTTTTCTCCCAGGAGAATGGGTATCAGGAATGAGGGCTCGTCAATCTTCGTGTCTTGAAATAGTGTGGTTAACTTGATAATGAAAGGAGAGTAATATTTGTCTTTGTAATGCTTCGTTTTTTCCAGGCAAGTTATGTATTGCATCTAACATTTTTTATCATCAATAAGGTTCCATAGCAAGTGGGACATGTGTGGGAAAAGATGAGGATCATGATGATGTTGAAGTTACAAATGGGTACACAATGACCAAATTTTGTGATAAGATGATTGAATACTTCATGCAAGACAAGCCTCAAACCAAGGACTGGAGGAAGGTCTTGGTGTTTAGGGATGATTGGAAGAAATATAGGGATAGCTTCTTCAAACGGTGCCAAGTACGTGCTGATGTTGAAAGGGATCCAGTAATGAAGAAAAAGTTAAACTTACTTGCTAGGAAAATAAAGAAGGTATCAATTATTTTGTTTGGATCTTCATAGTTTTATATTTCTTAATTGCTTAAGAGTTTGATGCACTATTTTGTCCGACATTCAAGCATGCCAATAAATACAACTCTATTGTTATGTTTTATAATGATATTCAAGTTACAGGTAGATGATGAAATGGAGATGAATTCATGTCTTCTCAAAGAGATCCAGGACAATCCCTTGGACCTCGATGCAATTGTTGCAAGAAGGCGCAAGGACTTCACTGGAGATTTTTTTCATTATCTTAGTTTGCTTTCAGAAGCTTATGATGGCCTGGAAGACCGAGATGGTAATGAAATCTGAATACTATACATTTGATGATTATATTCAAATTAGATATTCCAAATCTCATTTGCTTGGATTGCTTTTCCTCAGAGTATTTGTTCTATTGAGAGTATCATCCTGCCTGACTTTTTTTCTATTTTAATATCAGCATTTTGTGGTCTAATTTTCTAAATTTAATATAGTATAAGATTTCCTGCTTTTGTTTCAGTTACCAGAATGCCTTGTAATCCTAGTAAGTTCATGATCAACCAAATGGATCCATTTGTCAATTAACTATTTGAGGTTAATGCTTACAGTGATACAAACATATATGAGCTGTTTAATGCTAAGGCCTGTTTGGCTTTGTTAATTGCAAGTGGTCCAACAATGTTGCTGAAGTATTGCGTGTGGGCCCTTTTGGGTTCCATGTGGGTGTGCTACTTTCTGCGACACCTATTGATGAAAAGTTGTTCCCTCCACCCTTGATGTAGCCGGGAAAGATCCTAGTAAGAGCCTTAGAATGAGGCAACAGACCAAATAAAAAGTTCAGATCCTTTTTTTAATATTTTTTTTAGAGAAACCACGGTTGAGATCTTTCACCAAATAATGGTTCCATTTAGCTATTAAGTAGTTTGTGGTTACAATCTATAAACTAAAAGTACAACAGCAAGAAGCTGGCACTGAAACCTGGCAAAAAACCATTAAGAGGGTACATTTATCCAAGCGTCCAACATAGGCATCTAGAATAGTCAGCAAACCCACGCAGTGCCAATATCACTTGGATTCAAACAAAGAAGATGACTCCATTGTACCCTGCTCTTATGTTACATACATGTATTAAAAAAATCCAAAAAATATTTTTTTTTTAATACATTTTTATTATTATTATATTTTTATAAAAAAGATCCATACAAGATGAAACAAGTAAACTAGAATACGGAGACTAGACAAAAATACATGTGCAGAAACCTGCACCAAACTAACAAGACTTGAATCACAATGGACTTTGAGTAACCCAAAGATCTCGCTAATTGACAGTTACCAAGAGTACGCCTGCTGCTTTCTTGTATGTTGTGTTCAATTCTAATAGCTGAACTACCACGGCAGATTATCCTTGGTACTAGTTGAAGCTTTCTTTGTCTTTCTGTATCAACGCTGTAGGAGCTTAATGTGCAAATTTTGATGGAACCTGCAAGATAGAGTTACCACTGTTTGAAACTTATTCAATTCTTATTTGTTCATAGAGTGGAGCAAGTTGCCTGTATTGACCTTCTCTTGAATCATTTTCTAACAGTTCTGTCAGTCTGGATTCTTCTCTGCAAGCTACTTAAAAACTCCGCCATTAAATGCTAACTTAGAATTGAAGACACATGGTTTTCTATACTGTGGTTGAGAAAGTCACTAAATATGAATTTCTAATAAATATCTTTACTTTCTAATCGTAGAACTTGCTATTTGATAGCCTTTAGCTGAAAGGACAACCTTGCAGTGCATCGGCAGTAAATAGGCTTCAGGGAGGCCGTTTCCTGGTTCTGGAGTTTTCATTGTTGTTACTTTGTATTTTAGTGCAAAAAAAGATAGGCCACAAAAGTTCTCTGCTTGTTGACAACAATTGACCTCTTTTGGCACCATTATGTCTCATAATATAAACTTTTATAGCATTTATGAAAAACGTAAATCGATTTGTTAAAGTGACGTTAGCAGTTCTTGGGCATGTTATGAATCATGAATGCTCCCGGACAACTTCATTGTTGTTTCTACATTGTGTAAGTTACTTGAACTGTTCAATGGACTTGCATTCTATGTAATCTTTCATAAAGAGAAAATGATCAAAATGGTCACTTGACTTTTTATGAAGGATCAAAATGGTCCTCAACTATATTAAATGATCATTTTGATCCCTCAAGTCTTTAAAAAGAAATCACATTAATCCCATAGTGAGATTATTTTGATTTCTCTTTGAGGAGTTGAGGGACAAAAATGACCCTTTAATATAGATGAGAACTACTTTGATCTTTCATAAATAGTTAAGAGACTGTTTTAGTCTTTTTCTCTATTCGTAAATGTCTCTTGGGCATCACTTGGTTGCGAGCATAAATTTTTTACAACTTACATTATAATCCGTCATACACCAAAAATATATTATTGTATCTTCTCTCACTCCTATTTTTCCTCTCTAGCAAATTATCTTAATATTATTGTTTTTGAACTGTGCATTCTTCAATATAAATAGAGAGATTCATTGGTAGCTCCATTGGAGTGATGGGTGAATAGATCTGTATCAAGTATAGATTGAGCGTTACTTATATAGATGGATGGGTGAATGATTACTTAGATTTCTGAGATTATTGTGTCTCCACATTTGTGTCATGTGGTCACTGTATTGTGACTTTACATGTAAAGTGGAGATGATGTGAAACCAGGAATTGGATTTAGAAACTTAATAAAATATTGTTCAAGTAGTGAAATTGCAATCTTAATGTTGTTCACAATTGAAACTTATCAGAGATCTTAGAATTCGACTACGCTTAGGCAAGAGCTTACACCTAAATTAGCAAGATCGATAAAATAACGGCCTACAATAAGCACTAATTCCCTCATAGGGGTACAAAAGGAAAAACATGAAATATAAATGACATGAATAAAATAAAACATAAAAAATAAAGGCTCTGAATCATGGCCGTCGATCGGCGTCTCCGGCGATGGTACACGTGTCGAAATCTGATGTCCCCATCAGGAGATTTCCATGGCATCGATTTTTTTTCTTTGAAGGGTTGTATCGCTTTGTTATAACTTCTCCATTTTTTTAAAACAGATAATTTCAATATATACTGTTTTCACTCTCCTGACTTTTAGTTTGCTTACCTTTCAAATACGGGTTGATGGTTATGCCAAAAGTGTGGATTTGCTTGCTTATATATAAGAATATGAATCCGCAATTGCACCCATCAGAAACATATCCTATCATCAACTTAAACAATGCTAGCTCGTATAAAAGTGGTCCAATAGATTATTTATTTTATTTTAATTTTCAAATTCACGAACAAAGGATTGATCTTTCAGAACTTTGTTTTGAGTCCACTGAATTAGATGGCTACTTATTCCAAATATTCATTTTCTTACCATGTTTGCGGTTTCCTTGAAGATTGCTGACAGAATTTCTTTGGTAAATGGAAAAAAAGTAATGGCTAGAATTGGAGCTAAATGCTTGTCAGCAGTTCGTGTGTATGATAATACAGTGGAACATTTGGATACGTTGGAAGCTGCTCAGTCAAAGTTTGATGATATATTAAATTCTTCATCCTTAGAGGTTGCATGCGAGAAGATAAATCACCTAGCTAAGGTGAAGGAACTTGATTCATCCTTGATTCTTTTGATAAACAGAGCATGGACAGCAGCAAAGGAATCGGAAAAAATTAAAAATGAGGTAAGGAATAAGATGTTAGAAATAGTTTGACAATTTTCTGTATTACAACAAAAGTTTTGATATTTTTCTGTTAAGATTTATTCTCTCTGCTTTTGATTGCATCCTTTAGCAGCTTTGCGTTTCTGTTTCTGGAAGTTGTGTATATAAAATGGTTTTTCATGATTTAAATTGAGCTAAACCAATACCAAAATAATCTTGAGGCAATGCCAATGATTGGTTTTTTGTAAAGTTATTCTAATTTAACCTCCCATATTGATGCAATCTAGGTTCTAAAACAAGTAGGAAAACACTAGGAATACAAATGAAAAACTCCCATTTAATATAACATAAACAAACACAAATATTAGAAACTAATTAGGAAACAAAACTTAGAAAATTGTTAGGAAGACATACGAAATAACCAAACAACTATATTAAAATGCCCTCAGAACAATTTTAAAAAGTCCCCTCAAATGCAAATCACTTAAATAGGAAAAGGTGCTCAAAGCAAAATCAAATCAGTGGTTCGCTACAGAAATTTAGATCCAGTTCAATCAACGCTCATTCGACAAATACTGACAAACAGGGCTCAGCAACACCGTTAAGCTCACAAATTTCTTGAGAAGAAAGATACAGGTGGAAGGGTAATCGTGGAGAGAAGAAGTAGAGAGAAGACTAAGAAGAATAACAAAGATTAGGAAGAAGATAGCTCGCAAGCTAGGAAGAAAACCTCGGGTTTGAACTTATATTCACCAAACAACAACCCTTTCCAACAACAATTCAACTACTATTTATAGAAGAAAAAAGGGGAAATAACATTTAATATCACACATAAATGTGCCACCAAAACAACCACTAAAATCCCTCCAAATCAGCCCATACATGGAGAAGTCAAAGCAAATAGCACAAGTATCAGCAAGGGGAAGAAACCAAGCAGCCAACAGCGGGAAACCAAGAAAACAACAGGAAAAATAAGTATCTAGCAATAGGGAAACCAAGAAAACAGAGGCGGAAGAGTCTGCATGTAGGGATTGTTTAGAGATTTCCTTTTGAATGATATGCATTAAATATCTTGTTTTCCTAGGGTTGGTGCATCTTGAATTTGGCTGAAATTTGAGATATCTTAGATTTAGGTTTTCTTTTGGGCTCTAGCGGCGTCTAGTGATTTGGGAGAGATAGATCCTCCTCTCGAATAGAGGATCAATTGTATCTTGTTTTTCTTCTTCCGTTAGTTGATTCATGCAATAAAATCTAATGTTTTTTCTGTTTTCATTGGATTTTGGAAGAGTTTTCTCTCTATTTTTTTCCTAAATTGATAGGATTTACTTGAAAACTTTAAGTGTTTCCTATCAAATTTGTATCAGAGCGAGTCTTGGGACCGTTGGTGGATCCACAACTAAACGACGGCTTCATTGGCAAAAGGGGTAGAAGAGAAGGACACGAATTCTGACATTCGTAGGGAGGACGATGAGGTATAAATTGTGGAAGGAGAAAGAAGAAAACCCTATCTAGAACCTTTTCAGAGAGGAAGGATAGAGGAGGTAGGTATGGGGAAAGGCATGTGTGTGGGGGAGCGGAGCAAAGGGGTGTTGTTTGGGAACGTAGGGAGGGATTTTATGGCCGCCGAGTTGCTGAATTTGAAGGAAGGAGAGGGGAATTCAAAGGGTGTTTGGGTTATGATAGGGCAAGGGAAGATCGGGGGACGTGGGGAGGGCCAAGCATATGGGAGAGGGGAAATTATGGAGGAATTAGGGGAAACAGGGAAGATCAGAAGGTTAGGAAGCTGAAGATGCCCATATTCAAATGGGAGGATGCATATGGGTGGATTTATAAGGTGGAGAGGTAGTTCGCTGGTGGAGCGATTATTAGAGATTGTTTTTGAGGGAAACTTTATGAAGGGGTTCAAAGCATATATCAAAGCGGCAGTGAAAGTCATGATGCCTCGTGACTTAAGAGATGCCATGAAGTTGGCACAACTGGTGGAAAATCAAAAGAATCTAGATAAGTGAGCCAGGAGCAGTAGCTCAAGAGGCACTTATAGGACGACGACCACCCTTTTAGCACACAAGGGGCTTGTATCAGACAACATTAAAGATTCCCAGGGAGAATCCAACAGGAGGAGGAAGTGAGGGGAACTTCAAAAGACAGGCGGAGAGAGATGCATGAGAAGAGGGTGAAGGGACTATACTTCAGATGTGATGTGAAGTATTCTCTAGGGCATAAATATAGGGATCGAACTCTTCAGGTTCTCATCGTCTGTGATGATGAGAAAATTAAGGGAGTTCATAGTATGAGAAAGAGAGAGAGAGAGATGGAGGACATGCTGCATCTGGACGTGATGGAGGTCTCCCTGAAGTCAGTGGTGGGATTCACTCAGAATCACACCATGAAGGTAAAGGGGGAAATAAAAGATAGGGAGGTGGTGGTGTTGATTGACAGTGGGTTACCTATAATTTTATCTCCAACCAGGTCATGGACCAATTGGGGGTGACATTGGTGGATACAGGGTATTATGCAATGATGATGGGTACAAGGAAGGTGGAGACGAGTCAGAGGATATGTAGGGGAGTAGTGTTGATCATACAGGAGGTTCATGTGTGGGAGGATTTTCTCCCATTGGAGTTAAGAAGCACTAATGTCATCATGGGGATGAAGTGGCTGCATACCTTGGGGGACACCAAGGTCAACTGGGGAGCATTGACGATGGTGCTGATGGTGGAAGGGAGAAGGGTAGTGATCAGGGGAGATGCAGGACTCACCAAAACCATGATACCACTTAAAACCAAGGTGAGGAGCATACAAGAGGTGGGGGAAGGTTATATGATAAAACTACATAGGCTGGAGGGGATCATATTGGAGGAGGGCGAGGACATTCCTCTTTCAATACAACCATTGACTTAGCAGTTCAGTGAGGTCTTTCAGCTGCCTCGGGGTTTGCCTCCTCCACGGGAACACGAGTATGTTATCATCTTGAAGAAAGTAGTTCCACCTCTCAAGGTTCATCTGTATCGTCATCCCCAAATCCAGAATGATGAGATTGAGAAGTTGATCAGAGAGATGTTGGAGACAGGGATCATTCAACCTAGTGGCAGTCTGTGTTTCAGTTTAGTGGTATCAGTCAAGTGCTTCAACAACAGTTTTGTTTGTTCCACCTTGAGGGCAAGGTGGATTTTTGGGAGGGGAGTATTGTTTGACCGGTTCAGCCGGTCCATACGGACTGGCTTACAAAAAACAGAGGCGAAAGAGTCCGCCTGTATGCATGGATCCGACCGCTTGAGCCAACAGAGCTTTTTGGGAAGGATTTTTTAGAGAGGAGGGAAATTTGAATGTAGGGATTGTTTAGAGATTTCCTTTTGAATGGTATGCATTAAATATCTTGTTTTGCTAGGGTTAGGGCATCTTGAATTTGGCTAAAATTGAGATCTCTTAGATTTAGGTTTTCTATTGGGCTCTAGAGGCGTCTAGAGATTTGAGAGAGATAGATTCTCCTCTCAATTAGAGGATAAATTGTATCTTGTTTTTCTTCTTCCGTTAGTTGATTCTTGTAATAAATCTGCTGTTTTTTTTCAGTTTTCATTGGAATTCGGAAGAGTTATGTCGTAGTTTTTTATTTTTATTTTTTTTTTGTTGAAATTGACAGGATTTACTTGAAAACTTCAAGTGTTTCCTATCACGTTCTTCCCTCCGCTTTAAACAAAATGCCATATGTTGAAGTTGATGGTGTGGGAGTTTGGTTCTTTAAGCTGATTTATAAAGCATAGTGTTGTACCTACCAACAGTAAAATTCATTTGATTAAGTTCACTGCACAAAGCAAAAATATTTTTATTGATCTAATTTGATTTTAATATTTAGCACCAAAGGAATTCGTTGAATGGCGTTGTTCTTGTTCTTAAATTAATTAATACATCTTGGCTTGATTTACTTGCTTCTAGTTTTGAATAACCACTTATCAAGGAACTTATTTTGTTCTGTTGCATTTAATTAGGTTCAGCCACTTGCCTACAATAGTCTCTATTGTTTAAACGTCAGTATATTGTCTTGACTCTTGAAATTGCTATGCAATTGTATGAGTATTTTCTTTAAATTGCCCTTGTAACAGGTTTTTGATAGTGTAACCATGCACTTCTTTAATCGCATTTTTATTGTTAAAATGAGGATCTTTCCACTTAAAATTATTATAGATTCAATCAATCAGGTTGGAAGCAACTGTAATAGAACTCTACCTTTTAATATCTGACATTATCCTGCTCATTTCAAAGCTAAATTCAAATTGTTCCTAAAGTGGGACCTGTTTGACTTGTTTCTTTGGACTGCTTATAAAAGTCCATGGCTAAGTTTGTAATTGATATTCCGCACATGCTTACATCTTGGATATTTTCTTTAAAATCATATATTGTGCATATATAAAGAACTACAGTTTTGTTGGGACTTTCAAGAGCATTTCTATGTAATCTCTTAGATATAAGACCATGCTGCCGATGGATTGTAAGTCACGTTTTTTGAGCAAAACCCATCGCAAATTCTGATGTATTATTCTGTTATTTTATTTGTTTTTATTTTTCAAATTTTCCCGTGACTTCATTTTTTACTTAGAATCATAATTGTAATTTTGCAGGTTAAAGACATAATGTATTATATATACACAGAAACAAGGAAAGCCCTAAAAAATATGGCACCGCCAGAGATAAAGTTACTCAAACATTTACTGAACATAGTTGATCCTGAAGAACGATTTTCAGCTCTATCTACTTCTTTCTCTCCTGGAGATGAACATGAAATGAAGGATGCCAATGCTGTGTACACGTAAGCCAACTTTTATCATAAAAAAATTTGCCTCATAACATGAAACAATATACTTCTTCCTCTATCCTTAATGGTCAGTCCTTGCAAAGGATGAATCATTTTCTCCAATTTAGTTCCTTAAAGTTCAGTCTGGGTTAATAAAACCTACTAAATATTTTCTAAATCCTTTGTCCGCTCCATGTAATGTGAATATACTGTTGGAACCCAATTTAGCTCCTCATAGGCTAAGTTTGATTTTGGTAGCCAAAATTTAAATATATTTGGACTTGGTCTTAACCCAATTGAGCTCCTTATAAGCTAAGCATGATTTGGGTAACCAAAACTTAAAAGTCTCTTGGGACTTGGTCTTCCTGTTCAAACGAGACAAAATTTAACCTCTGTTGTTCCTCCTCGTTGAATTTAAACCAATTTGAGTCTCCAACGCTATTTTCACTCACCATTAAAACCTTAAAACCGAACCTTTAGAGCTTTAATTGGTAATAATCTCCTTTGATCACTTTAATGCAGTACAGCTGCTCTTATACCTTCTGCAATTCAATTTGTATTTTTTCTTTTGCATTGCATGAGATTAGACTAGGAAGAGTTAAATTATTATGAAGCCAACTTAACTAAGCAAATCCTTATGGTTTAGATAGATTTTTTTGAGATAACTAAACTGTATATTAATAGCTTTTTTGTACGATAAAAAATTAAGAAAATGTTGCTTCCATTCTTTCTTAGCTATCTCAAATGAAGGAAATTATAATATGTGTTAATATTATTAATTGGTTGTTATTTAGTAAGAATGATACTCCTTCCTAACAATGTCATTTTCATTATAGTTACAGCTCCAAATTAAGTGGATGGTTTTGGTCTGTCTTACTTGATTTGTCCCATGTCGCTGATTCCTACATCTCATGCTTAATGCGATGTCATCTCCACAATCTGAATTAATAATTTGTGGGGTATAACTTCTCTTCTTTGGCTCGAATTGTTCGCTATAAGGGTATCAGATTCTATGTCTACAACAATATTTTATCATTCAATATGCCTTTCTAAAGCAATTCCTCTCCTTGACCCACAAAGCTAAATGATCCCATCTTGAGCCACTTCTATTTTATTGGTTGATACAAATTCTTAAATAACTCCTAATTTTTAAAATATGTTTAAGCTCTGGCAATTTTAGTCTAAGATTAATAGGAACAGTCCCAGAAAACATTTTCAGCAATTTGGTGCTTGAGCAACTAACTGTCAAAGAATTTTTTCTATGATTTCCTCCCAATTTGATATTCTCTCTCTTTTTTTTTTCCCTTGCCATTAACCTTGTTTCTCAGAGTTTTTGATTGATCAGAGTCAACACTTCTACCAAGAGCTCTCTCTTTTCGAATATTCAAATTACTCCTCCTTGGTCTGTTCATTATTTTCTGATTGTCTAACAATGTTCCTAGTCATCGTAATGCACCTAAATAATAATAATAATAATAATAATAAATCAAATTTTGTTTAAGTGTGTACAAAACTCGATTTCACCATATAGTTCTCTCACAATGCTAAAGAGAAAAATAAGCACATTAGCTTCCATTTCCACCTTAAGTAATAAAGAATGCACATATCTATTCAAAGATAAGTGGAAATCAATTATAACAATTACAAAGTTGGATATTGCAATTCATGCATTACTTATGGGTAACTTATGCATATTTCTATTCTTCGCTATGTATGAGATATTCTCCAGTCTCCATTGTGGTCTTCACTATTTTGCCAAACCCCGCCTATGCTTTTGGCCTACTTTGATCTTTATTGGGATAGAGATATGAACTGAAAATTTTTCATTGGTTTTTTTGGGCGCCTCTCTAATTTTTGATAAAGTAAGACACAAATGAGGGTTACTCATTCTAGTGCTAAAGTAGAATATCACACCCTTGTTGACATGCGGGTTAATTTGGGTTCGATGGTTGCACACAAGTATGAGTGTGGTTCAGGATAGTTTCTATTATGACGATTGCAATGTGATTGTAATTGCTCAAAATGATGTATATCACAACGGTACTAAATGCATTGAAAGTTTGAAACTAATTGCACTTCATTTATGGTGAGGTAGTGATGCAGGACTAAAATGATGAAACAATATTTTGTTTAAAGAAATTTCACGCTTCTTTGTTTGAGGCAATATTAAGGATTAACTTTTAGTGATTTAAATGATGAAGTAAATCAAGAGTGGGGTGATTTCAACTTAGGCTAAGCTACACATATGAAGTTAAGATCTCAAACAATCAATTAATCAAAACATAGCATAAAATGGAGGTTTTCAACAAAATATCCCTAAATTAACAATGAGATGAGTCACTATGAAAGGATCCTCTTACTCAACTCTCTCTAATTTACTAGGCTTAGCAGAGGGAAATTAATACAATCTTTGTGAATCAAACTAAAACCACAATTGAAAGTGATTAAGAAAACAAATGATTTGGAGCATTAGCTTACCGTTGCAAGATTTAGCAACAGCCTTCCACTGGACGGAAGAGATTTGTTCTTCGATGGCGGCAGCAAGGGTGAAGACAATCCTCTCCACGTATCCTTCCACTGTTTGATCAATCTCCGGATTAACGTCGAAGAAGGGTGATTTGGAGATGTTGACTTGACCTTGATCGTTGTGGATGAAACTGTGGTCGACTTCAGGATCGGCCATTCATATGTTGAAAGAGTTGTGGGTGAAGGAGTATGGTCTTCCTATTCTTAAAAGAGCAAGCTCAAAAGAATTAAAGTGACTTGAGAGAGAAGGTGGGGAAAGGGGGACCAATTCTTGAAAGTAGGGTTTATGTTTGAGAGGGAGAGGTGACTTGAAATTTGAATTTAATTTCCAGATTTTAATTTGGAGGGATTTGGAATTTGAAATTTAAATCTAATTCCAAAAGAGGGAAGGTGAATTCCTGGAGAGAGGGTGATAGGAGAGAGGGGTGTTGGGCCGGCGGCATGCATGGGTTTAGGGAGTTCATTGGTGGAGTTAATGCTCTCCTAAAATTGAATTTCAGTTTTAGAAAGAGTGATAATCAATCCAATTTAATTTGAAATTGATTTGGATTGATTTAAGGGGTTTCCTAACATAAAACTAGTTATTTTTGGAAAGAATTTGAATTTTGAATTAAAATCAGATTGATTATCTTTCCAAAATTATCTAGTATATGTTAGGAAAGTATTGTAATAACTGGTTTAGGCTTGGCCGGTTCAACCGAACCGGCCAGCCTTCTATTATTAGCCGCGACCCAACAGAGGGTCGCTACAGAATCTTTCGCGCGAAACAGAGAGGGGTGGGCGACGGAGCGTTCGTGCGAGGGATCAAAGTGAGTTTCGTTTTTCCAATTTTAGCACACGATTGTTTTCAATGATAGGAAATAATAATTCCTTTTCATTCTTATCGTTATCAGAGTATTATTTTGGGAGAGATTTGAAGAACGAGAGAAACGGACAAGAAAGATTAAGGGAAGAAGGTTGGTTGAATTTCTTTCTCTCTTTTCTTATAAATTTCGTAGATTTTTTTACTTAAACACAAATAATAATATTCACAGAGAATAAGGAAGAGAATTGAAGCAAAGAGAAGAAAATTTGGGAGAGAAGGATTTAGGGATTTTTAGAAAATTCCTATTTCTCCTTTTGTAAATAACTCTCCGTAAGCGAATTTAATTCCACTATGTTATGATAGCATGTTTTTATAGAAGTTATATTTTGTGGATGTTGTAGGAACTCGAAGTTGAGGTTGCTCCAAGGATTGAGAATTTTGAAGGATTAAAGTGGGTATTTATAAAAGTTTAAATTTCTTTATTTCAATTCTATTTTACATTTAGAAAGAAGTGTATATGAAATTGTTTAGATTTATGATTTCTGCTACTGTTGGAAATTATTAACTAAAATAAGCAACGGCATGTATGAGTACAATTATGGAAAAGAAAAATGATATGTAATGAGTATATCAAGAAATAGAAAAATAAAGTTTAGAAAGAAAACATACACATGTATATGATTCGTATATGCAAATGATAAGTAATATTTACAGAGATATATGTAAGATATGTTGTATGCAATGGTAACAATAAGAATGAAAATGAGAAAAGAAAAGAAAAGTGAATAAAGGAAAAGGTATTGAAAACGACAGGAGTTCACCCCCTTATGGTACTGGCTGGGGACGTCGTACTCATGCACGAAAAAGGAAAAGGAAAATGATATGGAAATGGAAAAGGTTGTACCTTTAGGTACTTTGAGACGGTGCTCCTGTGCAAAACAGATGGGAAAAGGCAATATAAATGAAATATTAAAGATAACAATTGTTTTAAATGAAGATATCTGAAGAAGTATAAATCAATGAAATGAAAGAAATAAGATTAAGAAATGATATAATCCACATATTTATATGCATATTGATTGTTTTAATTAAATACCCACTGAGTTTACTTAGTAAACTCAACCCACGAGTTTAAATGTTTCAGGTAAGTTTCTAAAGAAGAAATGACTGAAAGAGAAGAACATGTTTACAGAAGACGACGTGCAAATGACAACAGGTAATTTATATTTTGTGGTTAGTGGCTCTTTAGTACAAATGAATTAGTATAATGTTTAATGAATTTTATCGTCCGACTTTTCATACCCGCATCGTTATGCCATTTGGAGTGACAAATGCACCAGCTGTATTTATGAATTTGATGAATAGAATTTTTAAGCCATTTCTGGATATATTTGTGATTGTATTTATTGATGACATTCTGATTTATTCAAGAGATAAAGAAAGCCATTTCAGTCATCTGCAGGCAGTGTTGCAAACATTAAAGGAGAACAAATTGTATGCCAAATTTTCAAAGTGTGAGTTTTGGCTTAGCAGTGTTAATTTTCTGGGGCATTTGATTAGTAGTGAAGGAATTTCAGTTGATCAGAATAAAATTCAAGTTATATCAGATTGGTCAAGGCCAACGACAGTTTCAGAGGTGAGGAGTTTTCTAGGACTTGCTGGTTACTACAGGAGGTTTGTAGAAGGGTTTTCTCAGATTGCTATGTCGTTATCCAGATTAACTCAGAAAGCAGTAAAATTTGAATGGAGTGATTAGTGTGAAGAAGCCTTCGGAAGTTAAAGAATTGCCTAGTGACTGCCCCGATTTTGACAATTTCATCAGGTTCAGAAGGGTTCCAAATTTTCTGTGATGCTTCATTGCGAGGACTTGGTTGTGTATTGATGCAGTATGGTAGAGTGGTGACTTATGCATCAAGTCAATTGAAAATTCATGAAAGGAATTATCCCACTCATGATTTAGAATTGGCAGCTGTAGTTTTTGCACTCAAAATATGGAGACATTACTTGTATGTGGTCAGATGCGAAGTGTTTACAGATCATAAAAGTCTCAAATACATTTTCAATCAAAAGGAGCTAAATTTGAGACAGAGAAGGTGGTTAGAGCTAATTAAAAATTATGACTTGGACATACAGTACCATTCTGGAAAGGCAAATGTGGTTGCAGATACACTTAGCAGAAAAACACTTGGAAATACAAATTGGCTAATTACCCAACAGGAGCAGATAATCAGAGATATAGAAAAGTTAGAAATTTCAGCGGTCAATCAGAAAGAGACAAAAGATATGATGTTGAATCAGTTGATGATCCAATCTACTTTGAAAGATAGAGTACTCAATGCATTATCCCAGCATGAAAAATTTCAGATCATCATAAAGAAGGTGCAAGCAGGACAGTTAGAGAACTTCGTTGTGGACGGAGAAGGATTATTAAAATATAAAGAAAGGATATGTATTTCAAATGTTGGAAACTTGAGAGAAGAGATATTGCAGGAAGCTCACCTCTCAACATATGAAATTCACCCAGGCAGTACAAAGATGTATCAGGAACTTAGAGGTTTATTTTGGTGGCCAGGATTAAATAGGAGTGTTGCAGAATTTGTAGCAAAATGTATTCCCTGTCAGATGATTAAAGCAGAACATCAAAAGCCAAGTGGACAACTACAACCCTTACCTATACCTGAGTGGAAATGGGAGGAGATTGCAATGGATTTTGTGATTCGATTACCCAGGTCAAGGCAGAGTAGAGAGTGATATGGGTTGTTATTGATAGATTAACCAAGTCAGCTCATTTCTTACCAATCATGCAGACATATTCAGTGGAGAAGTTGGCAAAGCTGTATATTGATGAAATTGTGAGATTACATGGAATTCCAAAATCTATAGTTTCAGACAGGAATGCCCGTTTCACTTCTAAATTGTGGAAGAAAATTCAGGAAATTATGGGCACCCGATTAACTTTCAGTACTGCATTTCATCCTCAGACAGATGGGCAATCAGAAAGAACAATTCAGACTTTGGAGGATTTAATGCGTTTATGTGTTTTAAATTTTGGAGGAAATTGGGAGATTCACATACCATTGATTGAATTTGCTTACAATAACAATTTTCAAGCTAGCATTGGAATGGCACCATATGAGGCTCTTTATGGAAGAAAGTGCAGAACACCCTTGTGTTGGGTAGAAACTGGTGAAAGAAAGGTAATTGGAACTGAAATGGTGGATCAAGCTGCTAGCAAAATCAGATTGATCAGAGATAGACTAAAGGCAGTTCAAGACAGACAACGAAAATATTATGATGTAAAGCACTGACCAGTGGAATTTGAAGTTGGAGAATTTGTTTTCTTGAAAGTAAGCCCAATGAAAGGTGTTCAAAGGTTTGGAAAGATAGGGAAACTGAGTCCAAGATTTATAGGACCTTTTGAAATCATAGAAAAGATTGGAAATATGGCATACATATTGGATCTACCAGGACACATGCAAGGAATCCATAACGTGTTTCATATATCAGTACTTCGGAAGTATGTCTCAGATGATTCAAAGAGAATCCAGTCTAAAGCAATTAACTTACAACCTAATTTGAGATATGTTGAGGAGCCTGAAAGAATAATGGAATTCGATGTGAAGCAGTTAAGACATAAGGTAATACCTTTTGTAAAAATTTTATGGAAACATGGATCAGAAAGAGATGCCACCTAGGAACGGGAAGCTGAAATGAGAAGTCAATTTCCTCATCTATTTAGCTAAGGTATGCTTTACTACTTAACTTAATTTCAAGGACGAAATTTTATAAGGAAGGGAGATTGTAATAACCGGTTTAGGCTTGGCTGGTTCAACCAAACCAGCCAGCCTTCTATTATTAGCCGCGACCCAACAGAGGGTCGCTACAGACTCTTTCGCACGAAACAGAGAGGGGCGGGCGACGGAGCGTTCGTGCGAGGGATCAAAGTAATTTCGTTTTTTTCAATTTTAGCACACGATTGTTTTCAATGATAGGAAATAATAATTCATTTTCATTCTTATCGTTATCAGAGTATTATTTTGGAAGAGATTTGAAGAACGAGAGAAACGGACGAGAAAGATTAAGGGAAGAAGGTTGGTTGAATTTCTTTCTCTCTTTTCTTATAAATTTCTTAGATTTCTTTACTTAAACGCGAATAATAATATTCACAGAGAATAAGGAAGAGAATTGAACCAAAGAGAAGAAAATTTGGGAGAGAAGGATTTAGGGATTTTTAGAAAATTCCTATTTCTCCTTTTGTAAGTAACTCTCCGTAAGCGAATTTAATTCAACTATGTTATGATATCATGTTTTTATAGAAGTTATATTTTGTGGATGTTGTAGCCTTGTAGGAACTCGAAGTTGAGGTTGCTCCAAGGATTGAGAATTTTGAAGGATTAAAGTGGGTATTTATAAAAGTTTAAATTTCTTTATTTTAATTCTATTTTACATTTAGAAAGAAGTGTATATGAAATTGCTTAGATTTATGATTTCTGCTACTGTTGGAAATGATTAACTAAAATAAGCAACGGCATGTATGAGTACAATTATGGAAAAGAAAAATGATATGTAATGAGTATATCAAGAAATAGAAAGTAAAGTTTAGAAAGAAAACATACACATGTATATGATTCGTATATGCAAATGATAAGTAATATTTATAGAGATATATGTAAGATATGTTGTATGCAATGGTAACAATAAGAATGAAAATGAGAAAAAAAAGAAAAGTGAATAAAGGAAAGGTATTGAAAACGACAGGAGTTCACCCCTTTATGGTACTGGCTGGGGACGCCGTACTCGTGCATGAAAAAGGAAAAGGAAAATGATATGGAAATGGAAAAGGAAATCAAATGGAAAAGGTTGTACCTTTGGGTACTTTGAGACACTGCTCCTGTGCAAAACAGATGGGAAAAGACAATATAAATGAAATATTAAAGGTAACAATTGTTTTAAATGAAGATATCTGAATAAGTATAAATCAATGAAATGAAAGAAATAAGATTAAGAAAGGATATAATCCACATATTTATATGCATATTGATTGTTTTAATTAATACCCACTGAGTTTACTTAGTAAACTCAACCCACGAGTTTAAATGTTTCAGGTAAGTTTCTAAAGAAGAAATAACTGAAAGAGAAGAACATGTTTACAGAAGACGACGTGCAAATGATAACATGTAATTTATATATTGTGGTTAGTGGCTCTTTAGTACAAATGAAGTAGTATAATGTTTAATGAATTTTATCGTCCGACTTTTCGTACTCGTCTCGTTAGATCGAGCATCCGGGCCGGGTCGTGACAGGAAAGTAGGCTATCAAAGTGGGATTGGCTCCAAAAGAGAAAGAGGGGCCGGCGGCTAGGGTTCAGGTGGAAGTTGGTCGTTTTGTTTATAGTGGAGGTGGGGTTTGGTGGGAGAGGAGGTGGGGTTATGGAGACCAGCCCTAGGATGTGAGCTTCACCTCTCTAAACCCTCTCAAACTCTCCCAAGAAGCACAATAGCAGAAATTTTCTGAAATAATTCTTCATTACCCACAAAGAAGGGGAAGGGGGCTTTAAATTGCCAATACAATGAGAAAATAAAAAGGACTAACATGCCCCTAGGGCTTACACATAACTAAACCCTTAAGTAAGAGCAAAAACGGAAAATACAAAAAAAAAAAACTAATAAATTAATAATAAAATATGAGACAATGATAATCAAAAGTTGAGCGGTGCGATCGTGGCCGTATATCGGCGGCCACGCCTCTGATAGACTCTCCAAGGTCGGATGTTCTCATCAGATAGAGTCCCTCATTATTAAGATTTCATTCCTCCATATTTTATCTTTCTTTCTCTCTTCTTCAAACTATCTATAACCCTTATGCTTTTACACACAAGATAATACAAATTCTCTTCCAACTATTTTCTAGCAAATTCTGCATTTATTGTACTGCAATATTGTTATTATAGGACACCTAAGGAGTTGCACAAATGGATTAAAATGATGCTGGATTCCTACTATCTGAACAAGGAGGAAACTGACTTGATAGAAGCTCGGCAAATGAGTGATCCCATGGTAATCCAGAGGCTCTTTATTCTAAAGGAGACGATAGAGGAGGAATACTTGAAAGAGCACAAAGTGACAAACGAAAAAGAACAAGAAAGAGATTAGAATGTACCAGCCCTTCATCAACGGCAACTCAGAGCAAACTCAAGAAAGATGGGACAGTAGTTGCCTCAGCTCTGTAGTCGCAACAGTAAGGTGATCTCTCTATTTCCATTGAAATTGCATTCTCTAGAAAATTCTAGAATATGCCTGGAGGCTTTGTTTGATAATGTTTTAATATGACGTGTTGCGTTTTGTTTTGTTATGTTGGGTGGATGCCAATTTGATAAATTTACTTTTAAATTTGTATGACTTGGTACTATTTTTTTTTTTCTATTTTTGAGACGAGGAAATAATGTCCATAGGCCAGTTAAAATCTCGATCGACCTAGCGGGCAACCCACATCAATTTACCCGAGCCGACGGTTAAGGCTTACACTGCTGTCCAGGGGATTCGAACCAGGCACTTGAGCTTTGCCCAACCGGTTCTCCGTCACACAGACTAAGCAGCGGTGGGTTGACTTGTTACTGTTTGGTAAAACTTATTGTGATATTAATATAAACTAGTATAAATATCGTGCATTAAATGAACGTTATTAAAAATTTAAAAATAAAAATTCATATTATAAATATTTTAATTATATTATCATTATAAAGATGAAATTTTATTATTATTATTATTATAAATAATTATAATCATTATGATAATAAATTTATTAATTTCAATTAACAAGGTTGCAGTTGCAGCAACACATTACGTCAACAAGTCATCAATGTCAGTGATCACATAGCCAGCAAATAGTAAAACATGAAAATAGCACGGCAGTTAACATTTGCCCTTTGGAGGCCAATGCTTACCTCTCGTCGTCTGTTCAATGGCTTTTTTTTTTTTTTTCACGTTCCAAATCATTCATGCATATAAAGGACAATGTGTATAAATGCCAAAAAAATTTCTTTCGTATTATAACTTAAAATGTTTTATTATAAAATATTTTAATAGATGGGATTATGACTTTTAAATATGTAATTTTTTGATCAAATTTAACTTTTTATACCATTTTCAATGAGTTTAATACATAAATAGAATTTATTTATTATGTTATATTTTTTATTTATTAACCAAAAATTATCTTGATCGAGCATAAATCTTGAGGCAAAATTAAGTTATAAAATTATGAAATTAAATATGGAACCAATTGAACTCCGATTTTAGCAAACTTATAGTCAAATTGAACGTCTCGAAAAGACGAACCCAACGACACCAAATTCGACTCAATTCGAGCCCAAATGGGGCCAAATTAAAGACCCGAAGCACATTTGAAAGGTTCAATCCGTAAATTGGATGACCAAACAAACTTCAAATGTGAATGCTCATAGTTGAATCGAGCGGCTTGATGAGACGAGCCAAACGAGCCTAAGATCTCTCGCCACTAGACTTCTCCACGAGCTCTGTCGGACTTTCGCCGTGGCTACCAATGGACTTTGGGCTTTCGCTCGGCAACTGATTGACGTCGGGCTTTCACTAGACCTCCGCTTGGCCCATAACTTTCACCGAAATTGCATATGGCCACCAACTGATGATGAACTTTTGTCCGACCACCAACTACCGTCGGACTTCCACCTGACTTCCAATGATTATTGGACTTCCACCTGACAATGGCCTTTATGACCTTCATCGCCCACTTACTATAATTTTCTGACCTTCGTCACCAGAGATCGGTTTTTTTTACCATTGTTTCCCTCCGACTACGATTTTTTTCGACCTATGTCGCTAGACAATGATCTTTCTAACCACTGTCGTTCTTCGATTACAAACTTTCTAACTCTCTGTTGCTAGACAACAATTTTACTGACCACTGTCTCCCTCCGACTACGTTCTTTCTGACCTCCGTCGCCAAACAAATGTCTTCTTGACCACTATCACCCTTCGACTACGATCTTTTCAACATTCATTATCAGATAATGGTATTTTTGACCACTTTTGCATGAAAATAACGGTTCTTCCGACTTCCATCAAATGACAACGGTCTTTTTGACCTCCATTGCTTGCCGACTATGGTCCTTCCTACCTCTGTTGCTAGACAATGATCTTTTTGGCTTTTGTTACCCACCAACTACGATTTTTTGACCTTTGTCGCCTGATAATGGTCTTTCTGACCCGTTGAATGCCAATTATGGTCTTTCTGACCTCCATCGCCCACTGACCATGGTCCTTCTGACCTCCCTAGATTACAGTCATTCTGAACTCCATTGCCAAACAACGGCCATTCCGACCTCTTTCACTTGCCAACTACGATCCTTTCGACCACCTTCACTCAACTATGGTCTTTCTGACCTCCATTGCCCATTGACTATGATCTTGGCAACTAGAAAAACATGTTAATACTGATTCTTTCAATTCCCATCATGTAATGCACTATATATGATGTATATTTCTTACATCAAGTCAATACCTTCCTCCCAAGGAAGGGCCTCATTTGTAATCGACTGCAAATACTAGTGGATTCATTCAAACTAGGTCAGGCCCCGGGCCTCACATAAAAACTCTGGTGTCTGTTATGAATGCCACACATCTTTTTTATCTGTTTGTGTGCTAAATCATTGTACAGAGCTAAAATGTTATATTTTATATCTCTCTATCGCTGCAAATATTCTAGGACACAACAATTTAACGTTGTATATGGGAATGTAGTTCCTTACTAGGGCAATTTTTGCTCCAACCTCTAAAGGTGATTCATTTCAATATTCTAACTTTGAACTATTGTTGCATCTATTTCATGGGAATCAGATGTGGACTGAGGGTAACCTTCATTGTAGATGTGGTCAAGAATATTCTTCAAACTCTTACAACATACAAGACGATATCTTGGGAAACTATTTTTCATAAAGTTTCTAGCAAATGTAAGAATGATTCCAATACATTACAAGCTATATATATTTCCTAAGCTGGACTTCTACCCCTTGAGCAATGTCTTTATCTCGACCTAAAAAAGGCAGTAACTGTCTAAAGATTTCACCTTTGATTCGAGATATACGTGGCATTCGATCCCTCCCAATCAAGGTGTAATTCATCCCATGGGGATTCGATTAGATCTCTTCCATATAGGTTAACATCATCAAGAAATATTCTAACAAACAACCTCAGATATGTCAAATATCCTAGGAGGATGTCAATTAAGTCTTTAAATCCTTGATTTGAGAAATACACAATCTTTATTGTGTCTCAATCTATGGATGATCAATCCTAGGAGAATTCAATCTGACCTCTTCCACATAAATTAACGTCATCGTGCAACACTCTGACAAATAACCTCGGATATGTCAAATATCCAATGAGGATGTCAATTAAGTCTTAAAATCCTTAATTCGAGAAATACACAACCTTTATTGTGTCTCAATCACTAAATGATCAGTCTATGGTGATTCAATTTGAACTCCTTCATACAGGTTAACGTCATCGAGCAATGCTCTAATAAATAACCTCAGATAGGTCAAACATCCTAGGAGAATGTCAATCAAGTCTTAAAATACTTGATTCAAGAAATACACAATATTTATTGTGTCTCAATCACTTGATAATCAATCCTAAAGAGATTTGATCCGACCTCTTCTACATAGGTTAATGTTATCGAGTAACGCTCTGATACACAACCTTGGATAAATCATACATCTTTAGTAGATTCTCTCGATCTCTTCCACACTAGTTAATATCATAAAGTAATGCTCTCATAAATAACCTCGGATAGGTCATAAATTCTTAGTGGATTCTCTCGGCCTTTTCCACATAGGTTAATATCATTGAGCAATGCTCTAACAAATAACCTCATATAGGTCAAACATTCGTTGTGGATTCTCTCATCATCTTCTATT
The DNA here is from genome assembly GCF_001605985.2 of Dendrobium catenatum. NCBI lineage: Eukaryota > Viridiplantae > Streptophyta > Magnoliopsida > Asparagales > Orchidaceae > Dendrobium > Dendrobium catenatum. The sequence continues at coordinate 94,199 of NW_021319538.1, read as the reverse complement.
CATATTAACTTCATCGATTAATGCTCTGACAAAAAACATCTGATAGGTCAAACATTCATTATGAATTTTATCATCCTTTTCAATACAAAGCAACAAATAACTCCATGAAGGCTCACCTATAAGGAAGCCTTAAAGGAATGCTAGTAGTGGACAACATTCTCACCAAATAGGCTCCATAAGAACAAATGGTTGACAGGGTCATCACTTATACAAAGACCTTAGCAGGCTACAATTTCTTAAATGGCACATGTATACTGTGGACCTCATTTTTCACTTAAATCCTTGGGTCAAAGAGTTTGAACTGGTCAAATCGACCACTGGTCAAATCGACCAAGCCAGGTCCTAAGACCATCTTTCTTTTACTTAGTGGGTCAAGCCAAGTCTGTTAGGCCCCTCTGGGTCAACCTGGGTTGACCCAAATTAACCCAAACTCCTTTTCTTGGTTTTAAATCTCTTCCACTTCATCTCAAGCTCAAATTTAACCTCCTTTGGACTTAGTGGCTCAAACCCAACCTACTGGACCCAGGCTCATGCCCAAGGTCAACTTGGCTGACCAGGTCAACCCAAGTTGACCCAATTAGCCTTATTGGGTCTAATTCAAATCCTAATCAATTCAAAGGCTTCATTGACTCAAACCTTCACCCCCTTTGGCCTATTTGACTAGGTTGACCAAGTCAAACCTTGACTTGGTCAACCCAAGTCTTAAATAGGTCAATTTGACCTTTTTAGGCCAAATAAAAGCTCTTAAATGCATTTAAATCCTTCCCTATTGATCTCTTATTTAAACCCATGGCTAAATCCCTTGGTTTCCCTCCTAATTGACTATGGATTGAATTATAACCATCTATCCCAATCTTGAGCCTTTAAATAGAATATTTAGGGAAACTTGAGATGGACCTTTGCTCTTTTTCTCTTTCAAAACACTCTAAACCCGAGATCTCTTGTGCTTGAGCTCCCATCATCTCTCCCCACCTTCCCCAAGTCAAAGTCACCGTTAAAATCTTGTCGGAGGCTAGAACTCCAGTGAACCGAGGTCAAATTCCTTCCTAAGCGTTTTGTATTCGATCCAGTGCATTTCAAGCCACTATTTCTTCAACAAAAAGAAGCGTGGATAATCTGCAAGTGCAATAAGCCTTTAAATGAATTAATCCATCCATAAATCGAGGTGAAAAGCTCAACCCTAGTCTAGGACACTTAGGATTAAATAGCTTTTTAATAAGTGTGTTTTAAACCTCAATATTACCTCCCCATGAATGCTTTTCATCCATGGATTTTAAGTTTAAAATTTTACCTCGATTGATCGCGCCAATTGAGCAAATGAGGCAAAATATCATTCTTGAGTTTGGTTTATATAATCCTACTAGTTATGTAAGATCTGGATCGTTGATCGAGCGATCAATGGTCTGGATCCATCGTTTCTGCAGTGTTCGTCCAATTGTGAATCAAATCCCGCTGTTACTTGCCCTGTTCGATGAGATCATGGCCCTTGATTTCGAACAGCGGAGGATCCGACGGCTGGGACCACGCGCTAACGTGGTTAAGTCGGATCGTGCTGCTGGTACTCACCTCGCAATCATGAGGCAATGATTATGTGGCACTGCAATCATTGCCCATGATTAGAAAATGCCATGTTTTGAGCCTACGAACCCGAGGCTGCTACATGTCTGACCGCTGTCGCCACCTCTAGTGATTTAAATGGATTTTAAATTTATTTTTAATGCTTTTTAAACCTAGATTACTTTAAATAATCATAATAAACTAATTTAAATTAAAAAATATACATATTATATATTATTATTTTCAGAAAAATAATCCCTTTAATTTAAAAATAAAATTAGTTTAGAATATTAATAATATTTTAAATTATATTAAATATTAATATTATTAACTATTTCCTATATTTAAATAACAAATAATTATAAGATATATATTTTTTGTTAATATTAAAATGCTAGTTTTAAGATAATATTTTATTATCTCAGAGGTATTTAGAGGGTAATATAAATTTTAATTTACAAATATTTTCATAAACCAAAACTTATTTTTCTGTTGTATTTTTGTATTATTTAATTAGTTGATTATTTAAGTATTATTTAAATAATTAATATACTAATTATTTTTGAAACCTATTTTGGTGGCCGGTGGATCTCCCATGAACTATTTTTAATTACATTACTTTCTAAAGATTATTTATTTAGTATATGTATTTTAAATGATTTTAAAATTATATATATTTAAACCCCTAATTTTTGGAGACCCACTACATGGAATTTTAAACATTGATCATGTTTATGAAAATCATTCATGGGGGAGGTGAACTAGTGGGTGATCCACTAATAGCATTGATGTGTTCGCTTACTTTTATTTTTATTGTCTTTTGCATGTGTAGGACGCACGAACACTTAGCTTAGACCCTATTATATCTTAGGATTGGTGTGTTTACTATTTTTATGCATTTCATTCATGTTATCCCAAAGGTTAGTCTTGAACACTTGATTTAAACATACTTAACGTAGTGACACCCTGAGGACAATAATTAAGGACCCGTCTAGCGAACTTAGAAAAATTTTAGGAGCTAGGATATATCACCGAATGACATGAAACTTTAAACACTTAAACTTAATGACATCTAATCTCCCAAAATTTTTTAGAATTCTTTAGGAGCCTTTTAACTACTTAATTAACAAACCCTAATTTAGCCCCTTAATTAGGCTCCAATAATTTTAAAAATTCTAATAAATCCATTTTAACTCAGAAAATTATTCATAATACCTCAAACTCTTTAGATTTTAACTTTTAATCCTAAATAATTAGGGTCCCTTAATTGGACTTTAATTTAAACTTTAATTTAACCTCGACTAAGAATCACCATTTTGCCTTAATTAAATAATTAAAAATTATTTAAATTCCAAATTTTCCACAAACACTTGGGAACACTTTTTTAGGTCATTCCTGACCTTTGGGGGTGATTCCAAGAGGTTTTGAATTGATTTGGATCAAAACCCCTAAAACACCACTAATTAAACAATTTGATAATTCCTTAATTGCCTAAAACTTCTAAAATTCATAACTTTGCATAGAAAACTCCAAATCCAATAAACTCAAAGCCTAACTACTCCCCTTAAGACCAAATATTAATTTAAATATTAGAATCCCCAAATATAGCCTATTTCTAATAGTGACATTTTGGATTCCCTTAGCTTAGCATATAGAAGGATCCCGGACCCTCTAAAATTTGTTAAGGCAACTTGAACTTTAAAGATCACTACCTTAAGTATTAAAATAGATCAACAAATTAAATTAACTAAAATAGTCTCTAATCAATTAATATTTAAATCTTAATCAATTTTTTTTGTCCTTCAACCAACTCTAAGACAAAGCAACTTGAACCAATTATTCAACATAGGACCTACCCAAAGTCAAACAAGCCTACTACACACATAGAATAATTTGCTAGGGTACCACATATAGATATAGGATTTTGGCCAGTGTTTTATTTTCTTTTCTTTTTTTTGTGATGTGATGCACTTTTGCATGTGGCACGTGTGTTGATTGCTTTGATATATTTTGATGATTATTATGATATCTTATTTTATTAATATATTTTTCTCTCTGTGATGTGATTTGTGCGATAGATTACCCATGGGTTAGTGGCGCTTTTGTTACTAATCCAATCTTATACATGTGACCACACTTATGCATCGCTAAAATAAAGAGGCAGTAATCATTAAAATTGTAATATTAATAATGTTTTATGCAGATGCTCCAAAGACTACTTAGCCTCTTTAAAATTAAAAGAGCGGGATCAAGTGTGTTTACTTTTTTGCATATAGTAACTTCTTGGGATGTTATTACTTATAATTTTTATTATGATAAACATACATGAGAGTTTAAAATTTTTCTTTTTAATAATGTAATTTGCAATTTGTATCGAGTTGTGAAAGTCTTTAAAAGTGAGCCATTTCAAATACTCGGTATCCAAAATAAAAAGAAATGCCCTTTATAGGGAATCTCTTAGTCATTTGGGTACCCTTTGGAGGACAAACCACACGGAGCCCGAAGGAGACGATCCGAAGGAAGATGATTTGGAGAAGAAAGATCCATCTGAAAATTCATATGCTAGTGAGAGTAGAACCGTCCGATCGCAATATACGCGCGATCGGATGAGCTAGGACGCATCGGACCATGCTTTCTTATAACGCTCCACACAGCGGATTGCAATCATTCGACGCATTCGAAGACACGTGGCATCCTCTGATACGGCGCCGCCGTTTTGAATAAAAAAAATTGATTTCAAAATCAATTTATAGAGCAAGAACTTTCAAAATTCATAGAAAATTCATTTATTCACCAAATTTTGTGTTTTTGGGCTCATTGAAAAGGTCTTGATTAATAAAATTTTCTAACTTGATTAATAAAATACTCAATCAATCTCCTAAAATTAATCACTAACTAAAATATTTAATATTAATCCACCTCTAATCCTAATAAACTAAATTAACTTAGTTAAACCTAATTACTAATGGGTAAACCAATCCTACAGGTCTATTAGCTTAGCCCCAAGAAATGTGAAATAAACTTCACGGTCTTAGTGTTAAACAAATGTAGTAATCATTTACCTTTAAAATACATTTAAAATAATTCTTCATATATTAATATTTAAACTTTAACATAAACATTCCCTTAAGCCTTAACAAATTCAAAACTTTAGATAACTCTAATTAACTACCCAGCCTAGGATCTGCCCCAGCCAAACGACCTCCTACATACACTTTAGATGGTTTGCTAGGACAACTGAATCTAGATATTGGCTAGGCCATTATTTACTTTTTTATTGTGTGCTAGATTTTTTGTCATTTTACTGTATGTTATGGATGAAATTGTTTGATGTGTCTGCTTACTTTAACTGCACTCTGATGATGGCTGACGTGTTTGTCAACTAGATTACCCTTATGATATGAACAATCTAGATGTTCACCGAGTTTTTGCATATGGCCATGCTAATGCAAGGCAATAAAAGGGGGCTAAATAAAAATTAATTATAAATATGTTGCACAAGTGCTTCAGTTGTTAAGCCCCCAAATAATAAAAAGAGCACGGCCAGTGTGTTTACTTCTTGTTTTGCACATATATACAACTACTTGGGATATATTTTAATTTATTAAATACTTAGGATAATACTGCAGGATAGTCTAGAATTTTTATTTCATATCAAATATAATTTGTATAAAATGTTAAGTGTTGTGAAAGTTGAGTTTTGAGTTGGAATACATAGATCCAAATGTTGGATTCTAAAGAGAAAAGGATATCCCGTAAGGGGATAACCCTTTTCTATTTGGAAGTCTAAATTTGGATCACATTTTTCATACCCAAAAAGAAAATAGTGGCATTCCACTTAAAGGAAGAGTTCTATTTTTTATTTGGGTAGCCTACTACGAAGGATCCAAGGAGCCTGAACAAAAGGAAGACTGAAGAATTGAAGATAAAGAATATCCCACTCAAAGTCACCTGCGCCTCTATTAGGACTAGAATATGAGTTGTTGTCAGTGGTGCCCGACCACTTTACTTTCTGCACTTTTGGGTTATAATAAGTAAGACAGTTTGCCTATGAACATTTATTAATTAATTTATTTATATTTTTGATGTGTTGACTTAATTGCGTATATGATTGCTTGCTTTTCTTAATTTTTTGACATTTATGTGCCGTTATTTATTTTAGGCTGGATACATGAAGCTCGTGAGGGCGTGAAATTTTTTTTACTCATAATAAAAAAGTTTAAAATTTAAGGAGTTAAATAATATAAAAAGATAATAAATCTAGGAAATTAGTTGGGGATCGCGCCCCGTGATTGTATGCATATTTTTGCATTTCTTCTCCCCTTGCTTTAGACCCTTCCCCACCTGCGGGTCGAGTCCAAATAATCTGACATATGAGGATGAGGTGCAGAATTTCGGGAATTCTAGTCTTCTAAAAAATTATTTTTAAGCCTTTTCCATAAAATTTCTTTCATTCATCAAAATAAATATATACACTATAGTACATGGCTACATGCAAGAGCTACATAATTGAAAATTAAACTAGTCATGATTGTATAAAAATTAAAATAGCAAAGTGCCTATGATCTCAAATCTAATCTTGAATAGCTAGTCCACAACCTCTTTTCCCTTATCAGATTCTGAAAACAAGAAGTAAAACCACAGTAAACCACAACAGCTCAGCAAGACACATAAATTAATCTAAAATTTTAAATATTCTTTTATCAAATATTTTACTTAATAATTAGTGAATAATTAAAACCAGTTAATTATAATTTAAATAAATCACTAAACTGAGAATCACAAAACTAGATAATGTAATAAATGCATTGTAGTTATTCTATGATTCAGATAGCAGTACATAACAAATGAATAAATTTCAATTAATATCATAGAGTTGTTCATATCACATTTTCTGGATTCAAATATAATCTCAAAGGATTTTAACCCCTTATAACTTCTTTTTTTATTATACTTATAGCACCAGAATATATCAGATATCCCTGACACAAACATAATATCAAAGAATTATGCCCCCTTATAACTTATAGCAATTTCCTGACACAGACAGAATCTCAAAAGATTCTAGCCCTTATGACTCCCAATAGATATAATTTAATAACATATGCTCATATACAATCATATTATAACAATTAAAGAATATTTAAGCATGTATCAAAATTCATAGCATGGTATAACCAAAGACAACAAAAAATTCAACTAGGCAAAAATACATATTTTCAAAAAATTATCAAATTATTAGGGATTGTGTAAAACAATATTTTAAAACTTTTATTGTACTATTACACTATTTTTCAATATCCCGATAATTTTTTATTCGCTAAAAACCCCACAAATTTCAAAACCCAAGATAAAAAATTTTCAGAAAATATTCAAATTGTGCATAATCATAATATCTATAGCATATAAAAAGTTACGTGGTGAAAGTTTTATCGGTACAAAGTTATCTCGGTTTTTCACTAATGGATACAAAATTTTAATCGAAATATTCACAAAAAATTTCACAATTTTTTAAAAAATTGAGATAGGCATTATGTGTCTTACCTCGAGACGAACAACTTTTCCAATTACGTCGACAGACAAAAATGGTCCGAAGACACCCAAAAACCAGATTCCCTCCTCTCTCACTTCTCTTTCTCTCAAGTTCCCTCAAGCCGATTCTCTGTTTGGGCTTAAAACCGGAAAAAAAAAAAGCTTCTCATATAATATAATAGTGGAATTAGATATTTTTTATTTTATTTTTAAAATAATTTATAATAATAATATTATAACTAATTTATCAATAGAAATTTTATAGAAGTTATTTTAGGGATTCCAAAAATTACAGAAAAATATTCGTAACTTGAAAAATTTTATTTACAAAATTATGGTGAAATCAGTTTGCAAAATGGACACCTAACGGTAAAAAAACCCCACTTGTACCCACAGGTGTTGATTTCACAATAAATTTTGACAGTGCCCAAAAATTATGAAAAATTAGGGAAGCTAAAACATGACATCAAAAATGTTCTGTTGAAAACGGTTTGTGATTTGGACTTCTTTAGGTCAACCAAAAATAATCTTTAAAATTCAAAGGGTTTCACAATTTATCCACCTTAAGAAAAATATCGCCATCGACATTCTCAAAAAAGAATGAGTTAGAATAAACATGGATACATCATCCTCATATCATATTCCTTCTCCCAAGTAGTCTCTCTGTTGTCCTATGCTTCCACTGAACATTAACCATAGGAATTTATTTGCTTCTCAATTTTCTCACATCATATATCAAAATCTTTTCGGGCTCTTCTCTGCATTGTAGATTTGGATGAACCTCAACATTATCAGCAGATAATCTCTTCCCAAAATCAGATACTCACTTTCTCAAAGATGATACGTGAAACACATTATGTATATCAGACATATGGTCAGGTAATAATAAATTATAAGCAAAACTACCAATCCTCTCACTGATCTCAAAATGTTCAATGTATATTGGACTAAGCTTGCTAATTCTCCCAAATTTGCTAACACCTTTCGTAGGATTGACTTTGACATACACCAAGTCACCAATCTGAAACTCAACTAATCCGTTCTTCTGATTGTAATACTTCTTCTGTCTATATTGTGCATATTTTAACATTTCTCTAATCAAATTAATCTTTGCAGTAGTATCATCTATAAAAGATGAATCTATCACTTATCTATCTCCCACCTTTGTCAAAGTCAAATGAGCCCTATATTTTCTACCATACAGAGCTTCATAAGGAGTCATGTCTATGATGGACTGATAACTGTTATTATATGCAAACTTTATCAATGGGATATGATCCTCCCAACTGCCCCCAAAATCCAAAATACATAATCTCAGAAGATCCTCTAGTACCTCAATGGGATTTTTCGGGTCGAGTTATCGGGTCGGGTCAATAATTAACACCCCTAGGCATGACCAAAAACTCGTAGTGTCCATACCGAGTACTGAAATTTATCTTCATCACATTAGCTTATCTCACCTTCACCTGATAGTAACCAGATCTTAGATCAATTTTTGAGAATACAGAAGATCAAGCAAGCTGATCAAATAGATCTTCAATCCGTGGAAAAGATATTTATTCTTGATAGTGACTTTGTTCAACTCTTTGTAATCAACACACATACACATCGTACCATCCTTTTTCTTTATAAATAGAACAGGTGCTCCCTAAGGAGAAACACTAGGATGAATAAATTCCCTATCAACTAACTCCTGAAGCTGAACCTTTAACTCCTAAAGGTCCTTTGGTGCCATCCTATACGGAGCTTTAGATATCGGGGTCGCAACCGAAAATATATCATTACAGAACTCTACGTCTCTGTTCGGAGGTAAACTAATTAACTCCTCAGGAAACAAATCTGAAAAATCTCGTACTACCGGGATATCAGAAAGAGAACCTGCATCTATACTCCTATCACGAATTGATGCTAAAAATACTATACAACTCTTCTTCCATAATTTATTTACTTCCAACGTAGAGATCAAACCAGATAAAATACCTCTAACTCTTTAAAAAATATAACTTTCACTGCCCATAAATAATGTAACTCGCTTCTTCGAGCAATCAATCTGAGCCTCATACTACCTCAGCCAATTCATACCCAGAATAACATCATATGAGGAAATGGGTAATAAAATCAAACTGAATTTCCACTTCTTATCATAAATCTTAATATCACATAAACAAAATCTACTGGCTATCATACTATATCCAGCCGATAAAATAATATAAAGAGAAATAGATAATACAACTGAAGCCAAGTGTAGTGAATAGAAGAAATGCTCATAAATAAATGAATGACTAGCTCCATGATCAAATAAAATATGACATGGATGCTCAAAAATATAAACCGTACCTATCACAACATCTGGAGCATCCCGAGCCTCCTATTGAGTCAAAGTGTATATACATGATTGAACTGAAGCTGGAGCTACAAAACTACTAGGATCTCTCTGATTATTGCGAGATAGTCTCCTTGCCACTAAACCCAAACTACCAGCTCTACCAGACGATCCCTCAGAAAAAAGTACAGAGAGGAACTTCCCTCGGTCTCCCTGTTAGTCTGACAAGACTCTCTGATATGGACTCATAATGTTAGTCAAATCCTACTTATGGACACTCTATTACTCGATGTCTTATTTGACCACATCTAAAATACTATCTAATCATCTTGTAGCACTTATCAGAATGATGTTGACCATAATCTAGCACATAGGTGCCCAATAATAGAACCAAAACTGACTACAGTGCCACTACTAGAGACTGCTGCAGATACTGACTGTCCACTTATCCTAGAATCTCCAAATGTAAATTTGATCTTCTTTCCAGAAAAGCCACTACTAGAAGTCTCAAAACTGAACATCTTCCTACTAGCAGTCCATTGCTGCTGAGTAGCCATTAGGTCATTCTCTATCAGACGAGCTCTCTCTCCATAAGCTCAGAGAAATCAGAAATGTGAAATGACACAAGAGGTTGTCTCAGACTATCTCGAAGTCCTCTCAAAAACCTGTAGCACTTCTCCGTAAGAGTAATAACCAACTATGGGGCATATCTAGCCTAAGCAGTAACGTACTACGTAACTGTCTTCTCCCCTGAACCAACCTCATAAAAGTCTCCTACATTTGTTGTCGTGCAGAAGGTGGTACAAATCATACTCTAAACACCTCAGAGAACTCCTCCTAAGTAATCAGAGAGTTCAATTTCTCTTGAAAGTTCTCCTCTTGCTGGCCCATCTACCAGCGCTCTGTCTCGCCATCCAATAGAAAGATTGTTAATAGTACCTTTCTATCAAAAGGACATTGCAAACCATCAAATGTCTTTTCTAACCTCATCAACCAGTCCTTTACTACTCTGGGCTCAATAGTACCCTCAAATATCATAGGCTTCGATCTTAGAAATATTTATAGATGTCTGTCTATCTCTTTAGATTTAAAACCAGAAACTCTGCTCTATGCCTTACATATCATCTAGGTTATCAAAGTAGCAAACTGTGAAACTGCATCTGAACCAATTATTGTAGCAGAACTATATACAGGAGGTGCATGACTAGCACTTTGTCCATCGGTCATATCTAAATCTGGTGGATCCATAATCACACAGAATATGCAACTAAACACACATGCACATAAAAAAAATATAATGAATACTCATACATACTTGAAACTGCCCCACTAGACTTACAGATCAATTTTTATAGATCTATTTTACGATTTAATTATAAAACTATTGCTCTGATACCACAAAAATTTATCACAACCAAACCCGAGCAGGACAAGTCCTATTGTGTTGAGCTGTGATAGGCTGTCACAACCCGACCCGATTCGGGACGGATCCCGCTCGCACCGGGTCGTGACACGGAACGAACAGACAGACAGACTGACCAGGATCTGATTATAGAATTTGGTTCGGAACTGAATCTTCTAAATAATTTACTCAAACAGACACACAGACACCGAGCTACTATGAATCATCAAATGCAGCGGAACAAAACATCTATATTTTTCTTTTCCTCAAAACAATCATCTACAAATACAGTACATGGCTTTTAGACAGAAAGAAAGACAAAACAGAAAAGTCATGACTGTACAAAAATCAAAATGTACAAAATAATACCTATACTGATCAGACTCTGAAATCTAATCCTGGACTTCCTTCCCTTTTCCAGAACCTGAAAACCACCAGAAAACAAGAGTTAGCTCAACAGCTCAGCAAAGCAACAAACCATCAATCAAAATTCTCAGAATCTCAAAACCAACACATCAGACAAATCCGTACAGAAATCA
>NW_021319538.1:5965-80416 GCF_001605985.2 Dendrobium catenatum | reverse complement strand
TTTTTCCAAAAATCCCTCGACTTTCTCTCTCCTCAAGATATTTTATTTTAATTTCTGATTTTCTCTCTCTTCAAAACGACTGATTTCAGCTTTATAATACTCAGATCGGCCCGGCCGATCGCCAGATCGTCCCAGGATGATCAGACCAATTTTGATCGTCCTGGACGGTTCCCAGAACTATTTTCCGGCCGATATTTTGAACAGTGCACATCGTCCTGGACGATGCCTCGATCGGCCTGGACGATGCCTACAGAAAAACACCTGGAGCAAATCTGGGCAAATTCTGGAGCAAATTCTCAACTGATCGTCCCAGGACGATCCCAGATCGTCCTGGACGATCCTGGAGCAGATTTTGATATTACACAGGCAAACCTCAAGATCTAGTTTTGGAATTATTTCAGATTTTTTGTCGATATTCATTTAAACAATGATGAACCACAGAGCTACTAAAATATCCAAATACTAAAAACTCATCCATAAAATTTCTTTCGTTCATCAAAATAAATATATACACTATAGTACATGACTACAAGTAAGAGCTACATAATTGAAAATTAAATTAATCATGACTGTATAAAAATAAAAATAGCAAAATAGCTATGACCTCAAATCTGATCCTGAACAGCTAGTCCGCAACCTCTTTTCTCTTACCAGATTCTGAAAATCAAAAGTAAAACCACTTTGAGCTACAACAGGTCAGCAAGCCATATAAACCAATCTAAATTTTTAAATATTCTTTTATCAAAATTTTTACTAAATAATTAATGAATAATTAAAAGCAGTTAATTATAAATAAATCACTAAACTGAGAATCACAAAACTAGAAAATGTAATAAATGCATTGTAGTTATTATATGATTCAGATAACAGTACATACCAAATGAATAAATTGTAATTTATATCACAGAGTAGTTCAGATCACATTTCCTCGACTCAAACAAAATCTCAAAGAATTTTGACCCCTTATGACTCCCTTTTTAATTATGCTTATAGCACCAGAATACATCAGATATCCCTAGGTAACATAAAATCCAACTAGGCAAAAATGCACATTTTAAGAAAATTACCAAATTACCAGAGATTGTGTAAAATAATGTTTTAAGACTTTTATTGTACTATTGCACTATTTTTTAAAATCCCGATAATTTTTTATTCACTAAAAACCCGTAAATTTCAAAACCCCTGGTGAAAAATTTCTAGAAAATATTCAAAATGTGTATAATTATAATATCTACAACATACAAAAAGTTACGCGGTGAAAGTTTTACCGGTACAAAGTTATCCCCGTTTTTCGCTAACGGATACAAAATTTTAATTGAAATATTCACTAAAATTTTCACATTTTTGAAAATTGAAATGAGCATAATATGCCTTACCTCAGGACGAACAACTTTCCCAACTGCGTCGACAGACAAAAAGGGCCCGAAGACGCCCAAAAATCGAATTCCATCCTCTCTCACTTCTCTTTCTCTCAACCTCCCTCAAGCCGATTCTCTGTTTGAGCTTAAAACCGAAAAAAAAATAAAAAAACAAAGCTTCTCATGTAATATAATAGTGGAATTATATATTTTCAATTTTGTTTTTAAAATAATATATAATAATAATGTTATAATTAATTTTTCAATTGAAAATTTATGAAAGTTCTTTTAGAGATTTCAAAAATTACAGAAAAATATTCGTAATTTAAAAAATTTTATTTAAAAATTATGGTGAAATCAGTTTCCAAAACGGACACCTAATGATCCCAAAACCCCCACTTTGTACCTATAGGTGTCGATTTTTTAAGAAATTTCAATAGTGCCCAAAAATTATGAAAAATTTGGAAAGCTAAAACATGACATCATAAATGTTCCGGCGAAGACGTTTTGTGATTTGGACTTCTCTAGGTCAACCAAAAAATTTTTTTTTAAAATTCAAAGGGGTTTCACAATCTACCCACCTTAAGAAAAATGTCTTCCTCGACATTCCCAAAGCAAAGCAGAATTAGTCAGAATACACATGGATACAACTGCCTCATCAGATTTCTTATCCCAAGTAGCCTATATGGCTGTCCTATGCTTTCACTGCACCTTAACCATAGGAATTTATTTGCTTCTCAATTGTCTCACATCATATGCCAAAATCCTTTCGGACTCTTCTCTATAATGTAGACCTGGATGAACCTCAACATTATCAGCATATTTTAAAAATATTTCTAGAATATTCTTTAGGAATAAGAATGTTCTAAAAATATTTCAAGAATATTCTAAGAATGAATATTCTTTAAAAAAACTCTCAAAAAGAAAAAAAAAAGTTCTATGTTAAAAAATCATTTCTCTTAAAAAAAGAGGTGGGATGCACTATAGCTCGCCCGCTAAAAAAATGTGGACCCATCAAATTTTTTTAAAAATAGCATGCTTAGAATTGCGCGCCCTGAAGGGCGTGCCGTTATGTCTCTTCCGACAATGACTGCCGGCCTGTTCATCTGCCTAACCCAAATCAGACATTTTTAGGATCACCGGAACCATTTTTCAACGTTCAAGATCCAATTTTTCCACTTCCAGAGCTCAATGGTGCTTTTATAATGAATTTTGGACAACTTCAAATATTTTGGGATGTAATTTTTCAAAAATTTTGCTCCAATCAACGCACCAACTTCAAAACACACTCAATTTATAATTAAATGTATTTTTACTTGGCTCACGGCCCCGAGTGGAGGTCCACATTGAAGTGGAGGGAGCGACCGCACCTCGTAATTTCTCAAAAATTATAATTTTGCTATTCGAACAATTTCAAATGATATGACCTATATTTGCGAACTTTGCAGGCTTCAACGTCCAAAAATACGGAGCAACTGATATATTATCAAAAAATTATCTTGATCGGGCACAAATATCCGATTTTAGCAAAATCAAGGTGGAAACTTTCAAAATTAAATTTGGGACCATTTGAACTCTGATTTTAGCAAACTTTAGTCGAATTGAACGGCTTGAAAAAACAAACCCCAACAACACCAAATTTGACTCAATCTAAGCCCAAATTGGACCAAATCGAAGACCCGAAGCACATTTGGAAGGTTCAATCCATAAATTGGATGGCCAAACAAACTTCAAATGTGACATGCTTATTGTCAAATAGAGTGGCTTGATGAGTCGAGTCCAATGAGCCTAAAATCGCCAAATTCTGATATCATTAAAACATTCAAATGCCCATTAAATAATCTATTGTTGCAAATCTATTTTCATGACTTATGTTTTGATGATTGACAAACACTTGGACTTCCTGTAGCTTCTAACATTTCAGGAATCGAAGATCGAACGAACAAACGAAGCCAGCTCAAGATTGCGTAGGTTTAGGGTTGATTCAGTCTGTACTTTGTTTTTTTTTCTTCTTGAGTCTATTTGTAATGGTCAAAGAGACTGATGCTAAGTAACCCTACACACACACACTTGAGAGAATTAGAATTTCTGTTTTTACTCATATCGACCATGACGATATTTACATCGTCTTGGACGATCAGGCTTAAAACAGAAAGTCTAAATATGAATTCTTAATTAAGGCAGCCGACATTAACATATCGGCCTGGACGATACATGTATCGGCCAGGACGATAAGCTCAAAATAGAAAGAAGTTGCCGCCATAGACAATTAAGGTATACTGTATTTTTTAATTATCGGCCGGACATAATTAAGGAAGAAAAGGAAGAGAGAGAAACTAGAGTTCTCTCACCACCAGAATTCTCCTCAACCACTGTAGGACTTTCCCACGGCCACCTGACTATCGGCGGACTTCCGCCTAGCTACTGAAAGGCGTCAGACTTCTGCCCAAGCACTGAATGACGTTTGGCTTTCGCCAAACCTCCCCCCGGCCAGCACCTTTCTCCAGAATTACATCAGGTGACTAATTGAAGTTGAACTTCTTCTCAGCCACCAACTAATGCAAGACTTAAACCGGACTTCCAATTATTATTGGACTTCCACCCGACAATGGTCTTTCTTACCTTGATTACCCACTGATTATGATTTTTTTGACCTCCGTTGCTAGATAACCGTCTTTTTAACCACTGTCGCCCTCCGACTATGATTCTTCGGACCTCCGTTGCCAGATAATGGTCTTTCTGATCACCGTCGCCCTTCAACTATGATCTTTCCAGCCTTTATCACCAAACAATAGTCCTGCTGACTATTGTCGCCCTTCGATTACGATCATTCCGACATCCGTTGCCAAACAACGATCTTCCTGACCACTATCGCCCTCTGACTACGATTTTTTTGACCTCCATCGCCAGACAATGGTCTTTTTGACTACTGTCGTCCACCGACAACGATTCTTCCTTCCTCCGTAAATTGATAACTATTTTTCTGACCTCTGTTGCTCGCAGACTATGGTCATTCTTACCTCTGTTGCCAGACAATAGTCTTTCTAACCTTCATCGCCTGCTGACTAAGGTTTTTCTGACCTCCTTCACATGATAACTGTATTTCTGACCCGTCGAACGCTGATTATGGTCCTTTAGACGTCCGTCGCCCACCAACTATAGTCCTTTCGACCTCCGTCATCAGACTACCGTCCTTCTGACCCGTGTCGCTAGACAACAACCTTTCTGACCTCCGTCACATGCTGACTACTATCCTTTTGACCACCGTCACCAGACTACGATCTTTCCGACTTCAGTTACCCGTCGATTATGGTCCCGTCGACCGGACAAACATGTCAATTCTGATTCTTTCAATTCCCATCATATAATGCACTATATGTGATGTATATTTGTTACATCAAGCCAACTATGTCAATTAAATTTAAAGATTATAAATTATTAAAAAAAAATCAAATCAACCTATAATTATAACTTTACAACTAACTCGTCTTTTAATAGGGTAGACAGCTCGAATTAGGGGTGCAAATGAATCAATTCGGTTTATGAGCTGGCTCGAGCTCGACTCGTTAAGAAGCTCACGAGTCGAATTTATGAAGTATGGAGCTCGAGTTCGACCTGAAATTCGAGTTCAGTTTATTATGAAGCTCGAGTTCGATACTGTCCCGCTCCAGTACTCATTGAGCCGGCTCGATTAAATCGCGTGGACGCGGGGTATAGACGGACCGGGCCAAAAACGAAGCGCGAGGCTGAGTAAATAAAGATCTTTTCGACTTCGCTCTTACGGAGTGATTATTCCGTTAGATTACCGAATGCATCCGGAATCCAATAACGAACAATAACAAAATGTCAGTTCATTAAATTACTCGGTACCGTGCTCAGGCGCTCCGCACACACTCGTTATGCTCGGTATTCCTCGCCAGAAGCAATAAAAATTCCCTTCGACGTCTAGGGTTTGCCTTTCAGCTTCTCTTTTCGTCGTTGCTGTTCGGCTTCGTTGCTTTTGCAGGAGGTGTATAGATTGCACGCGTCGCTTCTTCGGCTCCTTCGTGGCTATTCGACTTCGTTCCTTCTACGATTTTCCCTTCCTGTCGGATCGGAAGTTACGACATTTTGATCGGAAGCAAGAACGGGAGTTCGCTGGCTGTGAAGGTAACTTTCTCCCTTTCGCACGCTTGTTCGGCTAAATTCCGTTAAATCCGCCGAACCGAGGGATTTAGTAAATCCGGGATTTAAGCCGTAAATCCGGGATTTACGGAATCCCGGTATTTAACGCGCGCACAAAAACCGTTTGGCTGGATTTAGCGTAAATCCGACTTGAATCCTACGATAAATCGGTTGCCGCGACTGATCTCTCTCGCTCGCACGCACGCACGCTCCCGATCGATTCATAGGATTAGTCGTCTTCTTCGCGATTACAGGTAAGAGCTTGGATTCTCTACAACCTTGACAGTTAATCATCCCGTTTCCGGAAAATAAATGAGATCTTCTTGAATTTGCTTATCTCTCTCGCTATTTGTTTTTGCCGTCTCGCGGGACTTTCCGACCAACATTGCATAGCCGGGTAATGTTTCCCTCTAACCATCTCTTCCTGCCCTCGTGCACAATATCCTTTAAACGGAATCGATCTAACGGAGTCGGCGCCTGTCTTTGTTCCTGAGCGCGTCTGTCGGGATTAGGGCATTTTTGGGGTTTGGGAGAATGAATTGGCGGAGGAATTGTCGACGGATTTATCTGGTTTTCCTGGAAGATATTGGTTTAGATCATGTTATGTGGTTCTTGTGATTTTTTGGTCACCTGCTGGAGTTACGGAATGTGTATAGGTTTTATAGGTTTTGGTTGAGCGTTTGTTCTAGGGATGGATTCGTGGAAAAAAGGATCTAGATCTGTTTGTTTGACTTCAGTGCATTATTTTGGGTCGGTGAAATCTTGAGCGGCCTATTCTCCCTGAAGCTTCATATTTGAATGAATGGAAAGCATTTTTTGTTTGAGATATATTTTAAATTGAAGTTGGGGTTATAGCTTCGTTTTGTTTGGTACATGACATCAAATGCTGCAAGCACCTAGATACATTTCGTTAGTGATTGCTATATTAATCATTCTCTACCGTGAACATTTAATTTTAATGTCTTATTTAGGCAATAGTAACCTCCTTTTATCGTATTTTGCTCTTTTGGGCAACTTATGTGTTAGAATTATGATTTTATTGTACATGATTTCTTTGGAGCGGGAGTTCTTTTCACCAAAAGCTCTAATTGATCATTTTAGGTGCTATGAAGCTAAAATGTTAATTCAAGAAAAATGTTGTTTTACTTTTTTCATGTGCTACAATTTCTGATGGAAACATTTTTCTCTTGCTTCATATTTTTGAGAATTCATTTTGTCTAGATGGCAGTTTGATTTTTTTTTTTTTTGGAATAAAGTTGCATGATAAGGAAGGTTAATGCATTTAAAGTGTTTTGAATGATTCAGTTTTTGGATTGCCTATAAATGACATGTGTGGCATATGCATGCAACTTATCGTTCATCCAATGGCATGAAGGTTTTTTTAAGGGGCCATGAGTTGGTCACCATAGCAATACTCATTATAGTAATCTTATTTGTATATCCCATGTTTATTGAATTCTTAATTCTTACTTCATGTGGCATGTTGCTTATTGTTCGACATAATTGAGCTTGTACCTTTATGCACAATACAATAATATAGGCCAGAATAAATAGTATCTTTAATAATTAAATTTAATTTTTATTGAATTATTTTAATGTAGCATTTTGTATGATGTTTTAGGTATTCAAGGTATGGTTTAATACTATCATACCCTGAGTCCGGAAGGCGGTACACCCCGACAACATGGGACGCATGGTGAATGAATAAGAAAACCTATTTTGTATTCAGAAAGAGAATATGTATATTCAAAGGATACATATATACATTAGAGTAAACGGAGGAAGTGAATAAGGATCCAATTCATTAATAGAAGTTTAAATATCCAAAACATTTAATAATAAGAGTTCTGATACAAGCCAATATAAATAGAACGAAATGCAGGAACGAATCTTCCCAACCCACAAAAATCATAAACATAACATAATAAACTACTACAACAAAATATAGTATAATGATAGGAACCCTGCTCCTGAGGTGACATTCAACAAAACACGCTTATATGACCAGCTAAAAAAAGGTAATGGGTGAGTTTGATAAATCAAACTTAACAAGTAATTACTATCTATCAAAGCATAAATAACAAATGAGTGGGGCATGCAATATGGACAACTAAGGGTAGAAGTAACAACTTTAAGTCATCAAAGCAAATAGCACCAACACATGCCATGTTTCCTACAACAAAGATCTAATATGCTTGTGATATTAATGTATGTGGTAAATCACTATTAATGCAATTATTTTAATGCCTGAAAGTGCAATCATACTAGGTATCATCATACCTCAAAATGATATACAATTATTTATTATTTCCAATTCATATTTACTTACATTTTCTTACATTTAAACATATATATTTATGGTCGGTTCATCATATACCCATATCGAGAAGGTAGACACCAACACAAGGAAATCCATTAATTTCCTGTAGAGTCGTCACTGTGGGGGCATATCGACCTTGGCTAGCTAAAAACAAATAGGATTCCATCGACATGCATACAATCATACAAGATAATTGCTTTTATGAATGACCAACACATATTATATAAATCAATATGTCATATATGATTTGTATATTTGTTATGATTTGTGGGAATGAGGTTCATTTTATTTAACAAAGCTTAATTAGATAAATTTAACTTTTCCAATATATAAATTTAACTTACATGAATAAGAACTAATGATGAATAAATCAAGGTAAAGTTATGTTTACCACTAAGCTGATTCATTATGAACGATAAAGAAGGTTACTACATGTATTATTATGCTAATGAATTCAACATAGGACTAATCTAAATAGTTATAAGAGAGCCTATTACAATTGGCATGAATTACACCCTTAACAAAGATTTGTACGTTTACACAAATATAAATAACAATGCTTACATCTAGGCGAATGTCACAACTCAAAGCCCAAAAGATACAAGGTAAAGTTATGTTTATACCTAAGCTGATTCATTATGAACGATAAAGAAGGTTAGTACATGTATTATTATGCTAATGAATTCAACATAGGACTCATCTAAATATTTATAAGAGAGCCTTCTACAATTGGCATGGATTGCATCCTTAACAAAGATTAGTACGTTTACACAAATATAAATAACAATGCTTACATCTAGGCGAGTGACACAACTCAAAGCCCAAAAGATGCTTCACTGCTCACGCCTCAAAGATAAAACTCAAAGGGTCCTACAAACAATAAATTGTAATTTAACATTGAAGATGATGCTAAAGGGAACAAATGTTTGTAACATAAAACTTATAAATCAAACCTAAAAATACATTAGATATTAATAACCATGCTTGAAAGATTTATGCCATAAACAACGAAGTTTGAAAATATCCAAGATAAAACAGGGTTAGGTCGATTCGAAACATCAACACGTATAAAGCTTCTTCCTAAAGCAAGCTAAATTGATAAAATAAAATAAAACTGAAATAAAATCTAAATAAAACTAATGAAATGAGGGAATGAAACATGATTATACAACTTGATAAACACAAAGAAGAAAATAAAATAAAGGGAGGTGAGAAGAGAAGATGAAGAAGCTTACTATTGAAGGAGAAACATGCTGTAGGCGCTGTTGCGAGAAAGAAGCAAGGAAGGGGGAGAAGGAAGGGTTGTGGCGGCTGCTACGAGGGAGGAAAGAGGGGGTTTAGAATGATGTCCTAGGTTCACCTATTCATCTTAAATGATAAAAAGGAAGGCATCCAGCGTGAAGATCTGACGAATATGGAAGGAATAGCGATTGGAGGGAGATTTGCGGCCGAAAAAGGCTGTTTGGCTCGCTTGCGTGCGAAGGAGGGGAGCTTGGCTTTGGTTCGCGCGGAAGAGAGCGGGGCGGCTTGCTTGCATTCGTGAAAAGTCCCGGGCTAGTTCGGTCCGTGTTGGGATATAACAAGTACATTGATGGTTATCATAGTGTCTAAGTAACAAATCTATTTCTTTATATTGAAATATATAGTTTACATTGGATTTTAATTCTTTTCACTACTATTTTCTGTTGAAAGCTTGTAACAGATGCGGTAAAAAATGATGAAATGGTGTACCCTAATATGGCTTCTTAAATTTCATCTGTAGATATATGCAAAAATATGTCTTGTTACACTCTTCCATTGTCATGAATGAAGCAATAATTTTCAATTGTATTCTTTATTTATGAAATTTCAAATAAGATTATTAAAAAACATGGATAAATGTAGAAATACATTATCTAGATGAACTAAGGAACGATTTGAATGCTTTAAGGAGGCAAACTATTTATAATCTGTTTATGCATAATGGGAGCAATTGAGGAATTTCTACCAACATGTCTGAGCTCACTTATTCTTATGCAAGTGACTTTGGTAGTAGTTGTTTTAACCCCTCTTGGTGTCATACAAACCTTTGTAATTGTTTATATGATATATGCACATGCAAAGGCTATTTTTAAAAAGAAAAGTTGAACTTTATTATGCAATGCTGATAGTAATGAGCATTGAAACATGAACCACTTTTAAAAGTCAATTTCCAGTAAGTCATTGTGTATTCAAAGAAGTTAAAGTTAACAGCAGTGACATGGCTATTCGGAGGACCTAGGTGGAATCTTCATGAAGTATTTATCCATTAATTTCTTATAACAGTTCAAGTTAAGAGAACCTATATGAAAGGAAGCTATCTGTTCATGTATGATCGTTATTTTTTTAAAAAATTGTAAGTTCAATTTATAAAAAATGGTGGCATCATTTTATGGGAAAATAAAAATGAAAAATGATTATATTTTTCTCAACATTGGACTCAGGGATCTGATAGTAGTTGTAATTATATCAAATTATAAGCATTGAGTAAGGAAAATTCAGTATTAAAACTCATGCAATTTGTATTTATGTTGTTGCTCAAGTTTTTTTGCTTTGGAAAAATGAGATAACATCGTTTGTTTATATGAGCAACTTTAACTATCTGTTTTATTCCCAGGATAGATGCTCAACTTCAATATTTAGTTCATCTTCTCACTAATTGATATAATATTATGATGTTTGTCGATATGCCATTTTAGTTATAAAGTTGGCATCAGTTTGATGTGGTTATTTATTTATAATGTATACTTATGAAAGTTTCTGACCTAGGAAGCGAAGTTGTTTAACATTCTTTTTTAATGGGGTACTTCAACTTCATCCTGATTTCCCCTACCCTAACCCCTGCCGTGATCATTCTGTTACACCGCCCTTCCCTCCTCTCAGTGGAGTGTTTGACACTTTGCACTTTATAGAGGCTTTATTTGGAATTATTAGCATGAGCATAGGATAACATGTTTCTCATACTTGATGTTTTATAAACTTCATTTGTGATGCCTAATGGAATAATTTTTTCTTTCTTTCTGATATGCAACACAAAATATTTTACATAGGGGTTGAATAAAATCAGTCTACATTTGTTTTGATTGGAAATTTCATTACTAGCTTGTGATAGCAACTATTTCTCATGATTTTTGACTTGTGAAATTCCTTTTTAAAACAATAAACAAACCCCGACTTTGTTTGTTTGTAAATAACTCAATATAAAAAAGTTGGGTGGTATGTGACTATGAAATACTTAGGAATTGAATTTTTATTATAATAGATCCACGGTCTCTTGACTATCACAGGTAAATGCTTGCTTTTCTTTTGTAGTAGGTATTCTTTTTGGAGAATGAGGTGGTGTTTGCTAGTATTAAATATTGATATTGTATTTTCTTACTCTTATCACTTTATCCATGCTCCAATTTTGTAATTCTCTAATTATCAGTATAAAATGTGAGTTTGATTTTATTTCCTTCCTGTCTTGCAGCTGTAAGGGATTTGTGAAGCGTAATGGCTATGCTTGATGAGCCACTCTATCCGATTGCTATTCTAATTGATGAACTTAAAAATGAAGATATTCAGCTGAGATTGAACTCCATCCGCAGGCTCTCCACTATAGCAAGGGCGCTTGGTGAAGAAAGAACTAGGAAGGAGCTGATTCCTTTCCTCAGTGAGAACAATGATGACGACGACGAAGTACTTCTTGCAATGGCGGAGGAGCTGGGTGTATTTATTCCATATGTTGGAGGCGTGGAATATGCTCATGTTTTGCTTCCTCCTTTGGAGACTTTGTGTTCTGTGGAGGAAACTTGTGTCAGGGATAAAGCTGTTGAGTCATTGTGTCGAATTGGGTCTCAGATGAAGGAAAGTGATATTGTAGATTGGTTTGTTCCTTTGGTGAAGGTGAGAAGTTTACTCTTTCTTTATGTTTGCTTTATTATATTGGCCGTCTTTCTCCTATTTTCCTTTTTCGTACCTGCATACTTTAACTCCAATGTTTAATGAAAATTATGACATTTTGATGTTGAGAAACTATGGCTGTCATGCAAGCTATATATGAAACCTAAGACTGATTCACACCATTTCCCTTTATTTAGAGAAAGATCTTCATCCTTGTTGTTTTCAAATTTGAGAAATGAGAGGTAAAATAGGATGTTTGTTTCTTATTTTTTCTTATCTGAATTATTATTTCATTTTGATTATATTATACTTTTCTGGCAATGAAGATTTCATATTCGACCCCACATAGTGGGATAAAGGCTTGTTGTTGTTGTTGTTGTAAGATTTCATATTGATACGAAAGTTTTCTAAAATTTGCGAGTTTAATTCATGTTTTCTCATATTTGATTTTTGTTGAAAGTGAATAAATATAACTTGACACCTTTCAGGAGCATGATTCAAAGCTATTGATTCTTCAAACTTTGATAAATTATATATTTGCCATATGTAGAGGACATGAGTTATTATTTCTAGTCTTTCTGGACCAAAATCTCCTTTTTCTTCACATTCAGCAAATTATGTGATTCTTAAAGTTTATGATTATTTGTATCTTACATGTGCAGTAGGTATGTTACATGGAAGCAATTGTTGTTATCTTGTCTGTTTAGATACATAATGTTTTTCTATGCTCTTTTGATAATTTTTAGATATATTCATGTTTTCTTATTCTGAATCTTATTTAGTTTTATCTGTCATTTCCTTATTCTGTTTTTATAAACTCACTCTCCTCTCTTATTCTCTCTGTACTATAGAAAACAGTAAATAAAATTTTGTACTTTGAAACCTCACTTATTTTTTATTTTGATCATGTTGCCAATGTCTAGAGATTAGCAGCTGGTGAATGGTTTACAGCTCGAGTTTCCTCTTGTGGCTTGTTCCATATCGCCTATCCAAGTTCTCCTGATATGTTGAAAGCTGAACTAAGATCCATATATGGTCAGCTTTGTCAAGATGACATGCCTATGGTGAGAAGATCTGCTGCATCCAACTTGGGAAAATTTGCAAGTACTGTTGAACAAAGTCACTTGAAGACAGATGTGATGTCTATGTTTGAGGATCTTACTCAAGATGGTATGTTATTTCAACCACTTGTTTTTCTTTTCCCAGTTTGAGTTGACAGGTTTCTATACAACAGTGTGGTTGCTATTTTTGCCGTTAAAACTTGCGAAGTCAATTGAAAATTGAAGTGCGAAATAAATATTTTTTAGCCTTAAAAAATGAATTGCAGACGTCTAATTTGGCCCCTCATTTCAGTGAATCATATTGTGATCCTATTTTTCTTCAAAGGTCTTGTTCTGTTCCATTGCACTGATAGAATCTTTACATATTAAATAGATGCAAATTAGTTCACAGGTTATTTTTTTTTCTTTACAGACGTCTACTACATATTGTACTTTGCAACCACCAAATACCTATGTTGTTGGTCCTGCCCCTCCTTAACATCTAACACCCCATCTGAAGTCATCATACAACTCATCGTACCTGTTTTAAATTCTTCTCCACCATCTCTGCCCACTATAAATGGTTGATACAAGGCTAACGATGAAAATAGAAATGACAAATTATTTAGGTTAGTGTAGTCATTTGATCGGATTCTGTGATCATGAATAATAATTGCCATTAAATAGACAGCTGATGTGCTAAACAGAGAATTTTGTTAAATAGACAGCTGTTTGTAACTTTCTATAACATGAAGTACCTGACTATATTTTTGTTTGCTAAAGGGTCCCCAGAACATTTTATCTAAATGATATTCTTATTTGTTTTATTTGGACCCTAGTTTTTTTTTTTTAATTTTTTTATAAAGGAATTTGTGGCAGTTTTCTTAGCTTGCTATGTAAGTGGAATACCAGAGGAAGGACACTAGCTAGTTTAAGATTGTAAAGCCC
The DNA here is from genome assembly GCF_001605985.2 of Dendrobium catenatum. Taxonomy (NCBI): domain Eukaryota; kingdom Viridiplantae; phylum Streptophyta; class Magnoliopsida; order Asparagales; family Orchidaceae; genus Dendrobium; species Dendrobium catenatum. The sequence continues at coordinate 66,686 of NW_021319538.1, read as the reverse complement.
CTTTTTCACATCTCGTCAAGAAATAAGGCATGTCTTTAATGGGAGAAAAATCACTAGTATTTAATGCCCTATTAATCTGAACTAATTTAACGTGAATGGTGATTTTGTGCATTTAAGCTGTTTTTTCAAGCCCTGGACAAAGCTGTAACTGTTCAGAAAATTCTTTGGATACAGCAAATGCTAAAGTTGTTGTCTCCTAGTAGAAAATCATTGCTGCTGAGAAAGTTCTCGTTATCTTTTGTATCCTGACAAGTCTGATTCATCCTTTGAATATTATTCTTGTAAGCTGGATTCTATAACTCACTTGTACTTTTTTTTTTTGCATTTTTTGTGAGTTGTGGTATCTAAATTTATTATGATTTTTTGTTTCTTCAACTCTGATGCCGGCTGTAAGCAATGTTTAAAATTGCGTAATCGGGTATTGAGGCATTTTTCGTTCGTGAGGCGAGGCGTAAGCCTTAAGGCGTTTTGAGGCGTAAGACTCAAAATCAAAAAATTGCATAAACATAAAATGATAAATTTTGTATATACTAATGAGTAATATATAAAACATAAAAATGCACAAGATAAGCAATGACATTGACATATCACATAAGAACTCACTAGTCATCAATACTGTCATCAGTCATTACTAAGGGGGTCTTCATTTGAATCATCATTATGATGAAATGCTCTCTCCTCTTCCTCCTCTCATATAGAGTCCAATGTCTCCCAATCAGCTCCTTCCTCATTATTAGTTATCTTCCTCTTTCCTAAATATTTTTGAACAATATCATAATAAATAATAGTGTAATACATTAATAAAAGTCTAAGAAAAATATATTATTTATATACCTTTTTTGATTTGTTCTTGAGTTGTGGTTGATGTAGATGCTTTAAGACCATCAAAGAAATCAACATTTAAATCTTCGTCTTGTAATTTAGACGGCATTACTTCAACTTCATCATCTACAAACCACTCATCATCAGTTGCCACATCCTCACAAAGCAAATGATCTTCATCATCCATTAATCTTTTTTTCTCCAAATTCTTATCTCTGAGTCTCATATTGTACATAATGTACACCAGTGAATTCATCCTCAATGTCGGACAAGCGATTTCTTCTCTTTGTATGTACTTGATTATAGATACTCCAATTTCTTTCACAGCCAGATGAAGATCATGTCAAACCCAAAACTTTCACAGCAAAACGCTGCAATTCTGGAGTCCCATCACCAAATTGAATCGACCATTCAACTAATATTTATATAAGAGAGTTTAATTAGTGCGAAAAAATAACTTTTAAATGAATGTTTAAACATCAAATAAAATCACTTGGAGATCGTTTGATAATTGTATCCTTTGATTGCTGTAATAAAAAAAAGCCTTCTTTGTTCCTAAAAGGTATCAATTGCATGTCAGCATTTGATCTTTTAGTTGCATCACTTATTAGATGATCTATGCAATGATACAATCTCAACTTTATTTCAGGGTTTGTAGACTTCTTCTCTGAATATCGATATTGAGGGTTTATGTAATAGCTAGCTGCATGCAAGTGTCGGTGAAGCTGTAGCTCCCACCTATTATCAATAATATTCTAAATTTCCCTAAAGCTTCTCTCATTGCCTCCTAAGTTGGAGGCAATCATCTCTTTGGCTTCATCCATGGCATTGTAGATGAAACCCATTACATGCTTCTTCTCAGCATCCACTATCCTTAAAACATAAACTAAAGGTCTAGTGATTGCAATGACATATAAGACACTTTGCCAAAATCTGTCATTTAAAACAATTTTTCTAATCTCTTTTCCCTCAGCCTTTTTCGCCCAAGCACAACTCAACCACTGTGTAGATGTGGACATAGCCTCTGAAAGTTGTCTAGCATCCAGTATGCTCTCTAAGGTCATGTAAGCAGTGGAAAATCTTTTGCTGCTGGCCTTAGAATTTCTTTCTTTGAAAATTTTCTCATAAGTGCTAGAACCCATGAGTGGTTATAAATAAACTTGGTTATTTTTTTTGCTTTATTAAGTGCATTTTTATGTTGAGGTAGCTCCCCAAGCTTCTCAAGAATCAGATCTATGCAATGTGCAGCACATGGAGTCCAATATAGATTTTTTCTCTTCTCCATAAGTTCTTTACCTGCAGCCTTGTAAGCACTTGCATTATCTGTCATAACTTGTACAACCAAATGTTCTTCAACATGGGGGGAGGGATGTTTGATTTATGTTTCTTATTGGAAGATGTATAATAGCTAACAGATCATTTCTGAGGAAATAATTTGCTCTGATCAATGTAATTATTGAGCTTGACCTCAAGAACTTCTACTTTTTTAGCTAGATTTTCAAACTTTCTGCTCATCCTACCTTCAAATTCAATAAAGAGTTTTGTGCAGGTTTCTTGGCAGGATTTGATTATTCTTTCTTAGAGAGAATTCAATGCTTCAGCAGAAAAACTTAAGTGTGGTTGCTGAGGAGATTGGTGGGGGTCTTGTTGAGGAGGTGGGGTATGATGGGGAGATTTGGGTGCGTTGATGGGTGGTTATTTCATGAGGGGAATCAAGGGATGGATGGTTGTCTGATGGATATTTCTTGATATTAATTAGATCAATTTCAGCTTAGGAAACTCCCTGGAGGACAAAAAATTTGACTTTTCCTTAGATTAACAAATAAATTAGTAACCACCTCTGTAGTGTATGCAATATCATCAACCCATCGTAGTAAACGAGGCCTTTTGTCAGCATTCATAGGAGCATGAATAGAAGTATACTCCAGGAATCAAACCTGCTTAAGATGAAAGAAAGTTTTAGCAAATGAATTATTGAAATTAAATAAAATTTTGAATGAATTTAGCAGTTAGCACTTAACACTCATAATTAACAGAGGTACAAAACCGTTGATATAACATGTTGACTTCTTATTTGAAATCTTAGAGGAGGCCTTATTAAACCCTCAGTTAAAAATTCTCTAATCGACACTGTTCAGTTTATTGACAAAAAATCATCTTCATTATTAGCTATTCTTTGAACAACCGAGAGGTTTTAAAGTTGTTAAGTTGAAAAAATAAATTTGAACATAAATACATAATAAACGTTCTTAACATAGTTTGTGGGGGGTTTTGCTTGTTCAACTCCAGCATGCCTGCCTTAATTTTCAATGATGTAATTGATGTATGTGCTAAGGAAAACTAGGATATTTCTTCTTATTTATTTGGCAGACCAGCAAGAAGGGCCACTTCATCAGCAGTGAAAGGAAGAGGTTGACCTTTTAGAATAAAGCATTGCTTTGAAATATTCCACCTTGAGATCAACTCATAAATAAGTGGGACATTTTGCTCAAACCCAGGAAATTACAAAAATTGTATAATATTTAAACAGTTCAATCTGTCCACGTCTTCAGGAGAAATTTACTGAGCAAAATTTTCTCAGATTGTTCGAAAAGTCGAAACATAGCATCGATAGGTAATAGGACGAACATATATATGAAAAATCAAGGTTAGTAACATATAAAATAAGTAAAAAAATTCGCACAACATACGCATAGCGTACGCACAACATACGCATAGAGTACTCAGTACTTATGCACAGCGTATGCACATCCTACACGCAACATTGACACAAACTACTTTATTTTAAAAGTTTGTTAGGGTTTAATTGTTAAAATTTAGTTAGGGTTTAAGTTTCAAATTTCAACATAAACCCTAAATACAGAGAAAATACGATGACATCAAACATTTAAAAAGTTTCGAGAAGGAACGCATACGTATAGTGTAAGCACAAAATACGAAGAACTTCAAAACCCTAAACACATACACATAGCATAAACATAAAATACGTAGAACTTAAACAGAAAACATGCAAGCAAATTACCTTTCTTTTTGGGGTGACGACATCTTAGAAGGAACTGAGTGAATGCTTGAAATTGCTCCGGAGTGAATGCTTGAAACGTATGCCGGAAGTTGAAAACCGAAACGCCGTGTGAACTGTGAAATTTTTCTGCCATTTTATCTTTACCAGGGTTTAAATGTTGAAGCCACGTCGACATCTCACTAGACAATCCACGTCGGCAATTGGGGGGTCAGAACTGAACAAAAATATATTAGGTTAGTTATTTTTTCTTAGAGGCGGCGCCTAAAAAATGTGAGGAGAGGCGCGCCTCAGTAAACTTGAGGCGTAAGCCTCAAAACTTGAACTTATTGCGTGGGCTTTGAGGCTTAAAGGGGCCATATTGCGCCGAGGCGCGCCTTTTATTGCACAATTTTAAACCATGGCTGTAAGTATCTACAAATCATTTGGTTTGTTGATTTTTTTTAACGACTTTTGCCAGGTCTGATAACTACTCATTATAGTTTTTCTTGTTAGTTTCATTGTTATGTACACCTCATTATTGATATATTTTGTCATTTTTCATTTAGATCAAGATTCTGTGCGTCTCTTGGCTGTTGAAGGATGCGCTGCTCTTGGAAAACTGTTAGAACCCCAGGAGTGTGTATCTCACATACTTCCAGTTATTATCAACTTCTCTCAGGTTTGTCTATTATGTTCTGTTTATGAATTATTTTTTCTTTGCATTAACCAGAAGAATTTGTTCAAAATTGTTTAGCTACACTGTCTAACAGATGTTAATAAATATTCAGTTAATTAGTCTGACAACTTTATTGCATTAATGTGTATTTTTTAAATTTTTAATAGGATAAATCATGGCGTGTTCGCTATATGGTTGCTAATCAATTGTATGAACTAAGTGAAGCTGTTGGTCCAGAAACTACGAGGTAGTGTTTGGCAAGCATTGTATATTGTTATAGAAATACATTTGCGTTTATAAGTTTTCTTATTTATTAAAATTCTGTTTATCCCATATGTGGGAGAATATTTTGAGATATTGCTACTTCTATAAGCTAATTGACCTAAATTTATGCATGCTTGTGTTGGTTCGTATTCACTTAAAGACGTGCACTTGGTCCCACAAGAAGTCTCTGGAACAAATTCATGCTATGTAGAACTTTTATTTGATTTTTTTTCGTTCCTTTTTCTTATATGTTGTATTGTGGCAACACTATTCCCAATAAATTCATTCATACCTCCCTCATACATTTCATTTCTCACAGTATCTGTGGTTTCTGATATGGTTTTTCTGCACTTATTGCTTAGCTTATTTTTTTTTTCAATATTTATTATCATTTTTTGAATTTTCTCTTTAGTAAATGTTTTGAACGTTTTAATATTGTTGATATAGCCTTCTAAATTTTGAAAATGGGAGATTTACATACATAATAATTAAAACTATCTTATTTACATATTCAAAACCTTAAACTTCCTATTTACTAAGCAATCACTTTGCTAACTTATATTCCAATTGTCCTGTTGCTCCTACTCAAAATTGCAAAGCCCTTGATGACAAAGAAGAGATGAGGAAATTGTAATTGGATATCGCTAGGGAAGCGCATTGACGAGATCGATGGTGAGTTAAGAAGAAGAGGAGTTTACTCTAACACATTGTGATGGAAAGTTTATTGAGAGGGTGAGGAAGGTGGTATTTTTGATGCTTTTTAAATAATTAAGTGCTATATACAACAACAACAACATCAAGCCTTTGTCCCACCATATTAAGTGCTATATGAGTAAATAAAAAGTTTTAGATGTTAAATATATAAGTAGGATAATTATATATATGCGTGCGTGTGTATATACCCTTTTAAAAGTTATTTGAATGCCTTAATGCATAATCTGTTCATATGACACTAAGAAGGCTTTTTTTTTTTCATCTTATGAAATTCTGTTAGTTTTTACACGGTCCTCTTTTCCGCTTACGTCTCATCCTTCTCGATTGTACATTGTTGACAAAGCACTCAATCTGTGGTATTTTTTGGACTTTTAACTTCTCGTGTGATTGGCCTCTACAATATTTGAATTAGAGATCATGTATTATTCACTAAGTTTCTTGCCTTTCTTTTATCTCTTAGGAGTTATTTCCGTTGATTCAAACTTTTTATTTGTGCTAGGTCGGATTTGGTTCCGGCTTATGTTAGACTTCTCCGTGATAATGAGGCAGAAGTTCGCATAGCAGCTGCTGGCAAAGTAACAAAGTTTTGCCAGATTTTGGGCCCTGCACTAGCTATCCAACACATTCTTCCTTGTGTCAAGGTATCCATTCCATGATTGTCATGCATATTTTGGTGCTTTTAATTTAAATTCTGTCCGGTTCATTATCCTAATATTTTCTTTCATTATTATTATTTTTAGTTTTATTAATGCTTTTTCATGCTGTAAATTCAGGAATTGTCATCAGATTCATCCCAACATGTTCGCTCAGCCTTGGCGTCAGTGATCATGGGAATGGCACCAGTTTTAGGAAAAGTATGAGTTATCCTGCTCTGTTCTTGTTATTATTCTGTTGAAGGAAATAACTTCTGATGTTCTTGTTAGTATTCTGGTGAAGGAAATAACTTCTGATAATTGACTTATTCACATATGTATTTGTTGAAATATGTTCTTATTTGTATTTCCTTTCCCAATTTTTGCTGTTAGTTGTTTCTCTTTTAACATTTCCTGGGTAGATGTTTTTTTGTCTATCTGAAAAGGGTAAATAAGAATTGTTCAATGTTTATACTTTTCCCTTAATAAGTTTGGTGCAACGCCACTCTGCCACACATATACCTATTCCATTTGCTTTCTTTTAGCACAAAATATCTATGGCTTAGGTTATTATTATCATCATTATCATCCTCTCACCTCCTATAGGGGATATGTTTTGTGTTCTTATACTTTCCTTTGCCATCTATTTTTATGAATTCTATCCATATTAGATTTGGTTGGTCACATTTCAGTCATTTCTATCCTTCTCAATTTGCCTTGCCTTGCCGTTCCATTGCTGGTCCTTGTCATTTATGCTTCAAGATTTTTTCTTTCACCTTCTTACTTGATGATCATGCTTGTTGAAAATGAACAAAGCTTTCTAGCACAAGGGTGATACGCTTTGGTATCAAAAACAGCCAACGAACCAATAAAAATTCAACAAGCAACAGATTTTTATTGATAAGAAAGGAAATACAAACAAATAAGATGCAATGGTCCTCTTTCGAGAGGAGGACCGCCTCTCCCAAACCCTAGACGCCACTAGGATTCCTCACAAAAATATTGGACAGCAAATACTCACAAAATTCTGCATACAAAATATAACATAAACCCTACTACTTATAGCAAACAATAAACAACAAATTTCAAAGCAGCCCTTCCCCCATACCCTCTCAAATCAGGGCCCTCACCCCCCAACCACCACCACCACCACTACCCCACACACACGCACAAAATATGCTCTCTCCTATTAGGAGACATCTCCTAAGTAATCCCCTCCAAATTAGTCCCAAAATATTCTCTTTTTAATTTGGAAACATCTCTTAATTAATCCCCTCCAAGTTAGAATTCAAATTAGATCTCTTGCCCTAAATAATTCTCTCCTAATTGTAATAAAAATTTTCTTATATAATTCCCTTTCGATTAAAAACCTTCATAAATAGTTTCTTCTTGATTAGGAAACTTCCTAATTCCCTCCGAAATGGAGGAGGCAACCCTCTGAATGATGTAGGCAGGGGAGGGGGGGGGGGGGGGGGGGGGGGGGGGGTCAAAACAAGATGAAAATTTATTTTGACCCTTGGGCTTCTAGTGTTCTCGGGTGAGCCTTGGTTGCTTGGAATTGAGCTCAAAATTATGAATTTTTTTTGGTGCTAGCTCATAAATGCTTGAGCTGAAGTTTTAGCTCAATGATTGGGGATTAATTGCACTTCCTAGCTCATTAATTTATAAAGGTATGCTATTATATCTTGGATTCATTTTGGAATGGACTTTGCCCCTTCTTCTCCCTTTTTCTATTTGTTTTCTTGTGCTGACTGTTTTCCCAAGCCTTGTCCCTTGGATTCCCGTGGCTGACTGTGTTGGGTGGATTTCCTGTGCCTTTGCCCCTTTGGTTCCCATGGATGGCTGTTCGGTTCTGCGGTTCCTTGCTTGGTTTCGTGCTGGGCTGTTTGGTTTTGCGGTTCCCTGCTTGGTTCCGTGTACTTCCTTCTCTGTTTTTGCTGTAACGTTTGGGAATTGTTTTGTGGCTGATTGGCCATTCATTTCCCTGTTTTTAAATAAAATATTAATGTGTTTTAGTGGCTGTTTGTATTCCCTTTCTTACCTATAAATAGGAGTTGTTTTGGCATAAAAAAAAGGAGGTTGTGATGATGATTTTTGGAAGATAAAACTTGCAGGTTTTCTTTGGAATAGCTTGCGAGCTATGTCCTTCTCCTTCCTCTCCTCTCTATAGCTTGCGAGCTATACTTCGTCTAGTCTTCTAATCCCTTCTTCTACCCACAAGTATCCCTTCCACTTGTATCCTTATTCTAAATGAAAGAAAATCATCTTTAGGTTGTTTTAAGTTTGGTCTTGAAGGTTGTAACGGTTTCTTTATGTTTGTATGTGTTATGAAATGTAAGAGTTTGTTTTAAAGTTTCTAAGTTGTCTCTTCTTTGTTTGTATTTTCTTATCCCATGTATGTTTTTTAAAGATTATTAAGGTTTTATTTTTGTAATAAAAAATTTGGGGCCCTTCCCAAATTTTTGCTTGCAGCACTAAATTAGCTGGAACACCTCTCGATATTGTTGTAGGAGTGGCTGAACCATGTTTGGTGCTTCTATCTTCTCCCATCTTCTTCTCCTTCCAAACTTTGTAGCTCCACCAAAAGCCCCACTCCTTCACTCTTGGCCCTCCTTGGAAGTGGCTCCAAAGGTGACATCTCATCTTCTTCCCCCAAAATTTTCACCTCCCGATCCTCCCTCATCGAACTCCTCCAGATCTCCTTTCCCTTAGATTCGGTCAAGGGAATCCCGGTCAAATCTTGGTTAGGTTAAAACAGTTAGGTAATAAGTAGAAAACTGTAGGAATTTGAAGATAGAGGTTGATTTTGATTAATACTTCAATAATAATGAAATATACAATTGATCTACTATTGGAGAGGTAGATCTGCTCTCCCATAAGTCCTAGGCACTTCTAGGAACAACTCCAAAGATAAACCACAACAAACACAATTACATAATGAAAATAAAACAACCTAATTACCCTTAAATAAAGCATCATATTTCCCTACCAAATATGAATTCAAATCAACCCTCTTACCCTTAATAAAACCTTCCTAATTCCCTCTTAAATCTAAATTCAAATCAGCCCCATTTTCTTAAATAAATCTTTCCTAATTTCCTCCCAAATCTAAATTCAATTAGACATCTTTTTCTAAATAAAATTTCCTAGTTATTTCTCCCCTGATTTCTCCTCTCTACATAGTGAATATTAACTCTCCCCGAGCCCCACAAGGTATTCCCCCCTAGTGTATCAAAGGGTTTCTTAGAGTCATAGCTCATAGTACGTAGCATGGCGCATGCTATTTTAAAATATCACGAGTCATAAAATTATGAATAATTCAAGAATTTAAGATAGAAAATATCCTTAAAGAAAAAAAAAAAAGAAGAAAACAACAACAACAACAATGTAGTTGAACATAAAATCAATTTAACATACATGAAAGTTGATGAATTGTGATTAGGATGAATTATCAACTGCCATAGTAAAGAAAATAATTAAATTTGCAAATAAAACCATCATGGTTAGAGTAATGCATAGTAATAGGATAAAAGACTTACTTTTAGAGCATGGAGGCACCAACCTCAATAAGCAATTTGTTTTTAAGTCTCATATTCATTAAAAATTAAAGTAGTTATATTGAGAAATATATCATCATAAACTAAAGTAATCTCGTTAGATTAATATGATCTCCTTAATCATAATCTTCTTCATCATCATCAGCATTTCCAGGTGGTCTACAAGTTTACTTGGTTTAAATGAATATTCCTTTTTTTTTTCCTTTAAATCAATCTCAAATGTTGTATATTTTTTCATGCCCAAGCATAGCATCTCTTGCAACATTATTCCATTCTAAACAGTAAAAAAATCATTCAAGAAACTAAACCAACAAAATAGGGTGTATGCTTTATTACGCATATTCCACAAATAGTGCACAACATGCTATTTTGTTTAGTTGTACCTTATACCAATAGTACAATTGACATTAATGTTGATGATGCACTTAATACTTAGTCATCCATTATATTGCTGTTACTAGAGTATATGTTCATCTAAACCTAATGGTCCTATCAACCATACTTGTCAACAATGAATGACGCACCACGGTTCCAAGTTTTCCTTGAAGCCATGCCTCATAGTGCACAGTGTGGCATGTACCATTTTGATAATGACGCAAAATATAAAATAGTTATAAAAATAGGCATTATATGAAATGTCATTAAACTGAAAGATAAACTATCATAATAATAAAAGATAATTAAAGTCATGCATAAATATAAGTACTTAAACAACACATCAAACTTTTATAATTCAAATTATTGCAATCATTTTTTTAAAGCATAATGATTTTGTAATAATTTAATCTACTTTTTTTGGGAATCATCATCATCAACAAAGGTTAAAAAAGCTACATTTTCTTCATCAATATTATCTCCAATTTCATAATCCTTTTCATCACCCACGTCATCCTCATTCTCAATAACAATAATGTCATGCCTAAATGAAGATTCCTTGTTTTTACTTTATATCGCTCTCAAATTTTGTAGTTTTTGTCATAAACACTGGTAGCCTTTAACAGTAATCCATGTCAAATCTTCCTCTCCAACAATGAATTCATTTTTTTCATCAGACTCATCATACATTTTTTCGGTTAGCCATTCATTTGCATCATCAATCTCGGTCAAAGAAATAGTGTCAATGACATCATGATGATTATATCTACGAATTAATGCCCTATTTTATTTTTCATAAACTAAATCCTTGAAGTAACTATGATCCATTATGTTTCTTTTGTTATGAAGCTACAATTGAAATATCATTACATTACATTATTGGTGCATTCAAATGTTTATGTTATTTTATGCTATTGTAATTTTTAAGTTTTATTTTATTTACCCAATGTTGGAAGGCAACCAATGAACATTTGTGGTTTTGGTGCTCTTGGACATATTTTTTTTCCTTTGGTGTGCTAGCTTCTTTGGGTCCTTTGTGCTTGGGTTTGTTAGTGAGTAGCTAAGCTGCCTCTTAGCCTTGATGGGTGTTTGGTTCCCGCTCCTTGCTTTCCCGGTTTCCCTTGCTGGGCTGTTCGGTTTCTGCTCCTTGCTTTCCCGGTTTCCCTTGCTTGTTGTTCAGTTCACTCTCTCTGCTTTTCTGGTTCCCTTGTTGTGGCTGTTCGGGTGGGGGTGCAACCATGCCTTTTTTGCTTCTTTTTTGTCCTTTTGGTTGGATGTGGTGGGAGGCTGAACATGGCTGTTGGCCTCCATTTTCTATCCTATTTATAGGGAAGTTTTTGGCCGTTTGAAGAAGTTTTGGAAGTGAAAACCAAGTAAAAACCCCTGAGGGTTTCTTTTCTAGCTTGAGAGCTAATTTTTCACTTCTATTTGTTTCTTCCAAGTCTTCTAATCCCTTTCTTCTCTCCACAAGTTTTCACCCCATTGTATCTTTCTTCTAAAAAAATTGAGAGTGGTGTTGGTTGGCCAACTTTGTTGGGATTTGACAGATGAGTTGCGGCATACATTGGATTGGATCAAAGTAGCTGTGGTGGACCACTGGTTTGCATGTCCTTGAGCATTCTATTTACCTATTTTATCGATGCATGTTAGGTGACCACTAGTTGATTGTTTTAAGGGTAGTTTGTTTTGGTTTTCTTTCTTCTTATAAAACAATTTCAATTTGTTTAATGTTATATGGTGATTTTGCTTACTAAGGTTTGAATCGAGTTGTGTTCTACTTTCTTAGTGTTCTCCTTTGGTCTTTTAACTTGCTAGTTCTCCCTTCAATTACTATACTAGAAACATGCATAAAAAAGCAACACATACTCCATAAAAATACTTACATGTTCGAATATACTCCAATTGCATTTGCACCCAGATTAACTACATGTTAAACTAAGGACTTTGATAGTAAAACTTTATAAATGAGGGGCTCCTTGGCCATGCGCCAAAAACCAATCAGATGAAAAAAATGAAATATTTATTTTCTACTTTTTTAGTATTGCTAATCAATCTTAATTTTATGCAAATAATGGTACTTGGAGATTGGGTAGTTCTTTGTCTTATAGCTGGGGAAATACCAAATAGACCTTCACTCATAATATATAAGATTAATTCATTATTAATTTTGTCTTCTTCATCTACATCTTTAGATAATCTTCTAATACATGAATAAAGATCATCAACTTTTTCTTTATCCTTAGTATTATTAGGGTTACTGAAGAAATATTCAGGATTTAAAAAGTGTGTCACTCAATGTAGAGGTTGGTGTAGTTGCACTTCCCATCTTCTAGCAATAATTTAAAAAAATGTTCATATTTACCACTGTTGTTGAAGGAATCAAACAGATGAACAAAGTAAACATTGCGTGAGCGAAGGAATCATATGACGAACGAAGCCGAAATCGTGAATCTTAGTTAGAGAACATGAACTCTCGTCATTCGTGTGGGTTCGGGCTGCAGAAACCTAAATAATTTCAAATAGAAACCTAACTAGAATTCTAAAATTCATTATTGTATTACTTTAAAAATTTTAAATATATAAGTATTAAAAAAATATTGTAATTATATTAAAAAATAACTAAAAATTGCACGTGCCATGTGTCATTGCGAGCACATGGCACAAATATGGCGGGGGCCATTTTGATCCTTTGCGCCACGCCGTGCGTCATGATGCGTACTATTTTGCACCATTGACAAGCAGGATATCAACCATATGCTTTTTGATAGGCATGGTTTATAACTTTTTTGTTTTTTGCTTTCAAATTTATATAATACGAAACCACACTAATGCAAGCCTACACTAAGCAAGGGACAACTTTATATTCTCTAATATGCTTTCATTGGCTTGGATCAAGCCCGAATTTTGATTTATATGTATCAAATTTCATTAAATCCTCATTTGTCTACGTGAATAAATTATTAACCCAACTAGATACAAGTTAGCTGAACTAGAGTTTGGCCAACTTTATGTTGAATTTTTTTTATAAGGTTTAGTCAGATTAGGGATAAAAACTTTGCTAAAGGATTGCAAATTGCTTGAAATTTATGTTGGCTTCTGGCTTGGATTGAGCTTGGATTGAAGTTCATGTGCTGACTAATGATACATGCTGTGTTTGGATAGAAGTTATATTTAGCTGATCTTGCTTTACGTCGAGCTAGTTCACGTTCAAATCTAAATGCATATAAATGTATGCATGAATGGATATACACATTTTTATTTGTGTATTTAGATTTGAATTAATGTATATGTGTTTCTATGCATGTATATATGCAAATTAGTATATTTATTTGTATGTCTGTATGTTGGAGTAAGTATTTATATCTTGAGATAAAATTAATCTAGATTGGATCAAATCTTGAATTGATTTGGAATTAACAAGCCCTGTTTGACTTGGGTGTAAATGGGGTAAAGGCATCTTATAACCAGGTTGAACTTGAGTTTGTATCCTGAATAGCCAATCCTAATTTATGCACAAGATTGGCCAAAATAAGATTCTTTTAGTAGTCGATGTCAATGATGGTGCTAATTATCTCATTTGTTCACCTGTATCCTTATGTTGAGCAACTCTTCTCGTGTGTACATATTGAAGGATGACCCTATTCTTATATCGTTTGACATTGCCATTAGAGATATATATGAGATTGTCTTGGCCACTGGACTCAGTAGTTGTTTTTCTCGTTCTCATCTTTCTTGCACTTTTCAAGAAAGAGTTAAGGGTATTGTTTCTAGCATTTTTTTTTAATGCGGCCATCTTTCTTAAAAATTTCATTGAACTTATCGGCGACATTGCTTTTATAAGATGGGCTGTCGTCGGTTTTCTTTTCATTTTTTATTTTGGAGGTAAGAACCTTTTATGGATGATTTTTGGGTTTTCTTATTGTTTTTTTTTTTGCGGCCTATGCCTATCAAATCATCTTGGCCTGTTGAGATTAGTGATTAGCAAAGTAGGTTTCATTTGCAATTCAAAAAGAATGTCTTGAGGTGTAATTCATTAGAGCATCTCCAAGATTTACTTTCAATGTAACCATCACACTTCGGAATTTTGCAGTATACTCTTGCACAAATTATCCTTGGTGTTGCCTCATATTGAGTTGTTTTATCCTATTGTTCTTCTACATTCCCCATCAGGATAGAAATCTTTGTGTACCAAGTATTTGAATATCCCCTTAGTCACCTCTTAATAGTCATTCATCATCAAATGGGCATTCTGCCATGCTGATACATGAACACTTGACTTCGGTTAGACGAAAAAAACTTTTTCATGAGTGCTAATACTCATATAAGTTTAAGTCTCCAACTAGTCAGTTCTTGTGGCGAGCTTCTTAGCATCAACGGTCCCATGTATATAGGAATCTTTATTTTGGCTTCTACTTTGATTGGTTGCATTCTCCCATCATGATCCGTATTTTTAGAACAGGGTTTGCAGCTTGCATGGAAGTTGTAATACTACTTGACTCACCAATCATATTGTGGTTTTGTGCATCCTCATTCATTTTATCATGTTATCAATTTTCTCTGTCGATCTAGACGCTTTATCCTCTAGGTTTTGTGTAGAATCGTTGTCAACTATTGATTCACTTATGTTTTTCTTCTTGCTTATCTCATTTTATTGGCTTCTTTTACAACTCCAAGACAATAACTGAATTCCCCTTCCCTTTATATCCTTTTTGTCATACGCCAGGGATTGGTTCTTTGAGCACTTGATTCGTAGCCAACCTCTTAACTTCTTAACATTATGATGCTATTCTACAATCAGATGATAGAATGAATCCTGAAAGGGTTCAAAATTTTTTTAGGGTTTCCTATTGATTTATCAATCAATTAAATGTACCATGAGTGCGTTCCATGCTATAGATGACTTTTTCTCCCTGATTTGAATCGTTCCAATTATGGATAGCAAATTCCTTATTTGCTTTTTGTTTTTCCACAGTGGGATAACATTCAAATGGTTGTTTTTTTGTATCTATTCTGGTGTTTTCAGCAAACCATTTTTTTTTCATTTTCGGTGATGTGGCAAAAAGCAGCAGGGGTTTATGCTTCCTTACGGCAGCAGAAAACAGATATGGACAGAAGTTCTGGGTCTTCAGAAAGGAAGATAACACCAGATTTCCCTTCCAACGGCTCCTGGTGGACCAACAGGTCTCACTGTATTGCTTAGTCCCATCGGTGTAGTTCAAAATAGTGGCAGTAGGAATCCATTCAGCTTCTTGTGGCACTGTAGTTATGATTTTATGTGAGCATCAACTTCAATGAACATGATCTCTTTGATCCTGTGTCATGACCAGAATTATAGGTCTACTCAATTTTGTTAAAATTAAATCATTTATTAAATTTTTTTTTATTGATTTAGTCAAACGACCTGTATTTAGTTAACTTGATGATACAAGGATAAGCTCTAATATTTAATTTGATGTTGGATGATTTAAGTTTAGGGCTATGATGCACCGATGCTTTTCCTCAAAGAGGCGTGCAGTATCCGACATGCCTCCGACATGTGTCGGACACGTGGAAAACGTGTTCGATTAAAAAAATATTAAATACAAATTTGAGACGCTTGTCTCTTAAATATTTTATAATTTTTTTAAAATACAATTTCTTGTATTTAAAATTTTTATTTATTTAAAATATAAAACTAAATTTTTTATTTCATATCCACAATACCAAATCAATCGCTTGCACTCATACCCCATTCATCGAATATTCTCATTTTCATTTCTCTTTGTTGGATTGTGACTTTGGTTTCACTTTAAGGTTTTCTAATGCATATAGAATAATGTAATATATGTAGATCTTGTTAGGGAACTTAGGATTCATAGATCTACAACTAGATACACAAACTTGTTTTCTTTAGATGCAAAAACTTGTAAATACAAGAGTTAGAACACAAATGATAATGCAATTTTCAAATAAGTTCAAAGAAATCAATAAAAATTTTAAACACAAAATTATCTAGCAATTTAATTTGTTCACCACAATTATAATCCTAGTTGTGTTAAATTGGAATGAAATAAGGAACACTATCAAGCCAATAATAGGATATGTAGAAATAATTTGTCTAGAAAACAATTCACCAAGGTAAGAAATCACGGATTTAACTTCCAGGCACTAGGTTGTCACATTTATGCCTACTTGAAACGCATACGATTAATACAATAAGATTAAAAACCAGAAGTTTTCGTTGAATTCAGAGTTGTTCAATTACATGCCTTGGATTGGATCATCTATATCTGTTATATTCTCTTATCTCGAGTTTAGTATACATAGGGTTGGCATAAGATCAGTCAAATTGAGTTTCAGATAATTTTAAGGACTTCAATTTTATCCCAAGCCCTAGTATGAAGTAATAGAAACCTGTTAGACCGGTCCACTGGACCGGTCCAGCCGGTCCAGGCGGGACCGGTTCGGGGGCATAAATCGCGAAACAGGCGAATCTGGCGGAAGAACGAGCGGCCCGTCCGCCCCCGTAGAGCCATTTAGGAAGTTTTTTTGAGCGTTTTGAGAGGGAAATTTGAACGTAGGGACTGTTTAGGGAATTCCTTTTGATTTGTATGCATTAAATAGTAGATTTTCCTAGGGTTTGAGCATCTTGAATTTGGGCTGAAATTTGAGATCTCGTAGATTTAGGTTTCTTTGGGCTCTAGCGGCGTCTAGAGATTTGGGAGAGATCGATCCTCCTCTCGAATTGAGGATCAATTGTATCTTGCTCTTTTATTCATCGTCTAAGTGGAATACAAGTCTTTTCTTGAGTTTTCTCTCGTATTTTCCCGAACAAGTGCTGTTTTCCTGCTGTAAACAGCAGAAATCTGCTGTTTTTCCTGCTGTGGACAGCCATTTGGCTGCTGTTGGTTCGCCGATTTTGGATAGGTTGCTTGTGAATACAAGCACTTCCTATCAAATTGGTATCAGAGCGTCGATTTGGGACCACCGGCGGCTGAAATTCTGAAATTTCAGCAAGTTTATCATTTCCAGAAGTGATATTTTTGAGATCCATTGGGAAGAAAGATGGCCGGAAAGAAGGTTGACATCTTGGAAGGCGAAGTCGGCCAATTGAAAGCCGATTTGGAGGAAAGATTCTTCAACCTTCAAAATCAAATCACCTCCAACAATGAAAGGTTGGAGGGGAAGTTCACCGCAATGGAGGAAATGTTGAAGAAACTACTTGAGATGAAAACCAATCCGGCGACATCGGAAGTAAGAGAGATCGCCGACGGCCATGGCATGGGAGGAAATCCGAACCCCTTGCGGGGGAGGAGAAATGTGGAGGTGGAGATCCTAGAGGAAGAGAACGACAGGCCTCCTCTAGAGCCTCTTTCGAGGGAAGAGATGAGTATGGGATATGACAGAAGGGAGGGTGATTTTGGTGGGAGGAGAGAGGGATCTCATCGCCGAGGTGCTGAATTCGAAAGAATTCAGCGTCGAGGGTTTAGGAAGCGTTTTTTAGCGTTTTGAGAGGGAAATTTGAATGTAGGGACTGTTTAGGGAATTTCTTTTGATTTGTATGCATTAAATAGTTATTTTTCTTAGGGTTTGGGCATCTTGAATTTGGCTGAAAATTGAGATCTCGTAGATTTAGGTTTCTTTGGGCTCTAGCGGCGTCTAGAGATTTGGGAGAGATCGATCCTCCTCTCGAATTGAGGATCAATTGTATCTTGCTCTTTTATTCATCGTCTAAGTGGAATACAAGTCTTTTCTTGAGTTTTCTCTCGTATTTTCCCGAACAAGTGCTGTTTTCCTGCTGTAAACAGCAGAAATCTGCTGTTTTTCCTGCTGTGGACAGCCATTTGGCTGCTGTTGGTTCGCCGATTTTGGATAGGTTGCTTGTGAATACAAGCACTTCCTATCAAAACCGCACGTCTAATATGCAACATGTGGATGGCAGCTGAAATCCTGTAAACTGAAAAAATTCTCGATGAGGACATCGTTAGAGATTTCGACACATGTACCATCAGGAGACGCCGGAGATCGACGGCCACGATCATGAGTTTTATTTTGAGTCATTTTATGTAGTAGTTTATTTTATTTTCAGTTTTTTCCGCTTTTGCCCTTATGGGTATTTGGTCGCTATTGTAGCCCAAGGGACATTTTAGTCTTTTGTTTTCTTTGTCATTTTGAGGCCTATATATATGGCCGTTTTCTTATGTAATAGTAGTTTTTGGGATGAAATGAAATTGGCTCTTTGTTCTCTTTGTGAGTTCATTCCCCCACGATCTCTTAGTGAGTTCGCCGGAGAAAACTAGATCTCTTAGTGAGTTCTAGCTTTCGAATTATCTAATCTTGTGGAAAGTCAACATGGAGACAAGCGAGGTTAGTAAATCCGCAGTCGTCGAAACCTTGAAAATTCCATCTCTTCTTTCCCCCCCTTGTCTTTGCCGCCGCCTACTCCAAGTAGCCCAAAGCCGCTGGCCACCCTGCCTCCATCGCCCACCGGCCAATCCAGCCGCCGCCGGCCAGCCTCCCGCCGGCCAGCCCTGCAGTCCCCTTTCCCGCCGCCTTCCCCAATCTTGAATCCATAGCATTTGAATTTCAAACCCTTGACTAAACACTTTCCTAATTGGTGCCCCATCATTAAGCGAGCACATTAATGAAATTAAAGTCAAGTTTGAATTTCAAATTTGATCTCGGCCAGCCTCCCGCCGGCCAGCCCTGCAGTCCCCTTTCCCGCCGCCTTCCCCAATCTTGAATCCATAGCATTTGAATTTCAAACCCTTGACTAAACACTTTCCTAATTGGTGCCCCATCATTAAGCGAGCACATTAATGAAATTAAAGTCAAGTTTGAATTTCAAATTTGATCTCCCTCTCATTATAAGGCTTGGGAAGTTACTTAATACTTAATTAAATCTGAAATAAAATTCAGATTTATTTCATTTATCTACTTAAACTTGGGCCCCACCCTCTTTATTCCCAAATTCCTCTCCTCTCCATGTGGTTGGCCACCTTCATTGGCCTTCTTTCTCTCTCCTAATCACATTAATAACTCCACTAAATCAGGCCAAATCTTTCCCCTTTGCCTCCCCTCTCTCCCTCTTTGGCTTGATTTGAATTTTCAAATTAATTCTTCCTCTAATTGCCCAAAATCTGAAATTTATTTCAGATTTCCTGCACTTGTCTCTTAGCCCCCACCATAGTCGACTCCCCCCCTCTTCTCCTCTTTTGTTTCAACAAGTGGTCGGCTCAAGGATTCAAGAAAAGAGTTCTCCACATCCATGGACAGCCGATCCCGACATCGACAACGGCTTCGTCTTTGATGATCAAGGAAGAAAGGATAAGACGTTGGATGCCCTCTAGTCATCCCATGGACTACCCGCCACCGGTTACCACTCCAACGGATTACACTTTGTGCGCCATTTGTCTCCTAGTGGCATCGCTCGGTTGCTCTCAATCTTCCTCCATTAAAAGTGCCACCAACAAGAGAGTGAGTGAGAGACCTAAGGTGAAAAGTTCTATTTGTTAATTGTGGATTATTGTTTCTCTCCATAACATTACTATATAATTCTATGTTGTCAGTTTGATATTGTCCCATTAATCTAGTTGTAACCACATGCCTTACTTAATTTCGACTTGATAATTCCGAGAACTTAATTTGGGTAAGCATTAATTCTATAACTAGCAAAGCTTTAACAATCTTATATTAAAATCCCCAAGCAGTTCTTGTTTCCATGCATTACGTTTCACATCAATTCTATTTAACGGAACTTGAATATCCTGCAAGAGCGGTAGCATGTAATGGCAACTGAACAGTCTAGTGGCAGTGGCATCTCATGCTAGGTAGGATGCAAATAACAGAAGCTGCACTCCTGGAAGAATATAGGAAATGCCGTAGTTCCCCAACAGTAATGCTTCAATTCCACATCAGACACAATGTTCCATCTCAATCAATGCCAAGACTCTAATGCAACGGGAGCGGGAGCCACGGGAGAAGGGGGCTGATTTGAGAGGGAATTGGGGGAGGGCTGTTTTGATATTTATTGTTTATTGTTTGCTATACGTAGTATGATTTATATTATGTTTGTATGAGGAATTTGATTTGAGATTGCTATATTTTTTTTTGTGAGGGATTCTAATGGCGTCTAGGGTTTGGCAGAGAAGGTCCTCATCTCGAAAGAGAACCATTGTATCTTTGTTTGTATTTGGTTTTCTATCAATATAAATATGTTTTTGTGTTGAATCTCTTGTTGCTGATTTTGATACCAAGGCTGAGAAGAATTTCCGGGGAAGGGTTAGAAGGGAATTTTATGAAGGGGCTTAGGGAGGACATAAAGCTTAGGATGCTGAGACTTAGAGGGCTAAGAGAGACAATGGAGCTTGCTCGGAGAGTGGAGGAAAAATATCGAAGGGAGAAGGCCAACATGAGCAACATCATGGGAGGGGCTGACAGGAGTACCTCGATGACCCTGGCACCAAGAACCCAGGCGGTGTCGTTTCAGAGGGAAGCACCGAAGGAGAAAGGCACTGGAGTTCTCCTTGGAGACAACTTCAAGCGCCTTACTGAAATAGAGGTGCAGGATAGACAAGCAAAAGGGTTATGTTTTACATTTGATGAGAGGTATACTCTGGGGCATAGATGTAAGGATCGAACTCTTTTGGTTGTCACCGTCTGTGATGACGAGGAAGCTGAGGAGGAAGGTGGGAGTGAGGCATCAGTGGAGAGGGAAAAGTTGCATTTAGACATGACAGAGGTTTTCTTGAACTTAGTGGTGGGATTCACTCCGAAATACACTATGAAAGTGAGAGGAGAAATAGTAGAAATGGAGTTAGTGGTGTTTTTTGACAGTGGGGCTACCCACAACTTCATCTCCAATTATGTCGTAGAGCAATTGGGGGTGAAATTGAAGGACACAGGATGCTATGGGGTGATGATGGGCACTGAGAAGATGGAGTCAGGTAGAGGAGTGTGTAGGGGGGTAGTTTTGACCATACAGGGAGTCCAAGTGAGGGAGGACTTTTTCCCATTGGAGTTATGGAGCACTGCTATCATCCTGGAATGAAATGGCTGCAAAAGTTGTGAAATATCAAAATTGATTGGCAGATGCTAATGATGAAGTTCTTCAAGGAAGGAAAGTGATTATTGGAGGGGATCCTAGCCTGTCAAAACTATGGTTTTACTTAGAACCATGGTCAAGGAAATACAAGGAGCAAGGCTGAGCTATTTAGTGGAGTTGCAGAGCCTGGAGGTGGAGCTTTTATTCGGTCTGGTGAACGTACGCTCCTCTACGTTTGGCCACCAATGTTTTAGCGCCACGTAGCATGAAGAAAAGTCGTCGTCCCGACCCGCTGTTTTTTGGGTTCTCGCATGTGCGTTTTTTTAAATCCTTGACGAGCCGAACAACATCCCATCACCTTTTGGATATATTTCAAATACCTAGCAATACCGAGCAAATACCAAGTTGTACCTAGTTTTTTCTAGCAATACCGAGCAAATACCTATCAATACCGAGCAAATCCCTAGCAATACCGAGCAAATACCGAGTTGTACCGAGTTTTTTCTAGCAATACTGAGCAAATACCTAACAATACCGAGCAAATCCTGAGCAAATACTGAGTTGTACCGAGTTGTAAAAAACTCGGTACAACTCGGTATTTGCATGGTATTGGTCTTCACAGAGCGGTATTTCTCATTTTGCAAAGCAATACCTAGCAAATACCGAGCAATACCGAGAAAATCTCGAACATAGCATTCCCGGGTTCCGCTCCGGGTCAAGTCGTCGGGCCGCGCGGTAAAGAGTAAAAGCACGTGGCGACATGTTATTGGCTGCCGAACGTAGCTCTACGTCCGGTCAGATGACGTAATAATTGTTCTCAAGATATGAGATTCAGGGCTGGCCAGGTGCCCCTCCCCTTAGGGAGAAGGTGTTCCTCAGTCATTAGGGTTTAGGGTATTGATACAGCTGGAGCGGGAGCCGCAAGAGAGGGGGGTTGATTTGGGAGGGAATTGGGAGAGGGCTGTTTTGGTATTTATTGTTTATTGTTTGCTATAAGTAGTATGATTTTTGTTATTTTTGTATGGGGAATTTGATTTGAGAGCGCTGCAGTTTTTTTTTTTTTTTTTTTGATTTTTTTTTTTTTTTTTGTGAAGGATCCCAATGACGTCTAGGTTTTGGGAGATAAGTGGTGTGGAATCGGCGATAGAATCCTCGAGCTATACCTGTAACTGAAGACCACAAAGGCGAAACAACCAAAGCAATGGAACAGTAAAACTGATATTGATAATTTCTACTGAGTTTCTCCACAGCCATTAGCTTAATACTATAGTAGCTAAAATGAGTAAAGGGCTATAACGTAATAACTAGAAAGCAATAATTAAGATACTTCTAATTATGCGAATAAGAGTAGTGGAGCTCTGGAGATCGTTCAGGAGAAGTGGCCACGCTGGCAAGCCGTTGGAGGTGTTCTGGTGCCCTCCATCATATCCTTGCTAAACGATACCACATCAAAGGTGATCATTGTATTTTGCTTTGTTTGTATTTGATTTTCTATCAATATAAATCTGTTTTTGTGTTGAATCTCTTAGAATTTATTGTTGTTTTTTACCAAGGCT
Source organism: Dendrobium catenatum (assembly GCF_001605985.2). Lineage (NCBI taxonomy): Eukaryota > Viridiplantae > Streptophyta > Magnoliopsida > Asparagales > Orchidaceae > Dendrobium > Dendrobium catenatum. The sequence goes on along the minus strand of NW_021319538.1, from coordinate 44,066 downwards.
CATCAGATTCCTCGCTGCTACAACCTTTTTTCCTTTCTCATGTCAATGTAATTGAGACCCTTAATCTCGCTAACCATATTTCCTTTGGAATCCCTTTTCTCGCCCCACTTGTGAAATTCCATCCATGCCATTGCATGCTAGGGGATTACACTTATCTTTTCACTAAAATATCTGTTATAAGATAAAGTCGTAGTGTTGTTTTCCTGCTGTTTGGTTTTGAATCTACTGTTGTTTGCAAAAGTTACTCATCCATGACCTTTTGCTTTAGATGCTAGCTCTGTATTTAAGTATTTTGGTAGTATAACAAGATTAGTCTATCCGATCCTAATGCTATGACTATTTGAACATGCTGTGCGTTATCAAAGCTTTTGAGGGGCTTTCAAAAAAATATGGAGGTTCTCAAAAAATGCTCGTACATCTGTGAACAGGGATTTTTTGTTGTCTTGCTATTGTACGTTGCTGTTTTTTTCCCGCTCTATTTACAAACTTAATTGTTTTTTTTTTTCAATAAACAGGATGCAACAATTGAGCAGCTTCTTCCTATTTTTCTTTCATTGTTGAAAGATGAATTCCCTGATGTTAGACTGAACATCATCAGCAAGCTTGACCAAGTAAATCAGGTATATTTTTCTTGATTCCTTTTTATCCTATTGTTAATGTATGCTAAAATTATACCAGAATTGTGATGCATTGTATCCCGAGTGGTTTTTATTGTAATTTTCTTTTTTATCTTTATGTTTCCTGATGTTTATTAGTGTGTGTGAGCTCTGAAAAATTGGACACAGTTGCTATATTTGGTCTATTGTGTTACCAAATTTACTAGAAGGCATGTTTTCATCCATGCAAATTTGATTATTTTGCTGTTATTATTTGCAAGTATTTTTTATACTTTCTTCTTAACCCAGACATGCATTACTATTCAGCTGCTTTCTTTCAGGCTTTTTGGAGGATCTTGAATACAAAATAGTATGTTTGTTTCAACATTATGGAACCGTAAATTTAGAATTTTAAAATTATGGTGTATGATAGTACAAAAGAGGGTAATTTTGCTCACCAATATAATTTGTATGATTGTGTTACCTGTGCCTATGATGCGGCTCTTTTTCAAACCAGTAATGGATGATGAAGTAGAGCCTGTAAGCATAGAGTAGTAGGGTTCCGTATCTCAACTGATCACCCAGGTGGGGTTGATTGAGGGAGAATAGTGTAACGATTTTGCTAAATAGACCACAAGAATATTGAACTTACATTTGGTGGTTTTGGCTGCTGGGGATGAATATGTTTTTTTGGAACTTCATATAAGTATAACACCCTTGAGAGAGAAACATACTCGAAATAAGCAGAGGTGTTAGCAAATGCATAAATTATAAAGATGTTGAGTTTAACGAAATTCATATTGTATGGTTCTGAATTAGTACAATTGATTGTTAAACTTTAAGGAAAGTTGAAATTATTTATCATTAGCATTAAAAGGATGCAAAGATGTGTTAATATTTCATTTCATATTTGGAATACTTGATGTATTTGGTGCTGAATGGTAGGATTTTTTTTTTTTACAAAAGTTTATTTATATTAAAAAATATGGCAGTCGCTTAATTCTTGGTCTTGTTCTCGGTTATGCAATTAATATAATATGTATATCTTCATTATCTTATGTAGAACGCCATTAGTTGGATTTACTTCATCTTTTTTTTGGTTGTTTATTAATTGTAGTGGTTATTTGGTTTGCATTAATTCAGATGTAATTGTGCTTACTTGGATCTTGACGTGCTAGTTGATTTTGTGAACTTGATATCATAAATTAACAATTCATTTTTGTTTTCTAGTTTATTTTGTTTTGCACTAAATTTTAATTTCTACTGCAGGTGATTGGAATTGACCTGTTGTCCCAGTCATTGTTGCCTGCCATTGTTGAGCTTGCAGAGGACAGACATTGGCGTGTCCGATTGGCCATTATTGAGTACATTCCCTTGTTAGCGAGTCAATTAGGTGTAAGATTTTTCGATGATAAGCTTGGTGCTCTGTGCATGCAGTGGCTGGAAGACAAGGTATGTTGGATTACATGTAGAAAGCACATTGATAGGTGGGGGTTTTTGATGTCTGTGCAATGTGGATATTTTATTATAATTCTCTATATAACTTAACTTGATCGAGCAGTCGAGCAGTAATATGATCATATTTGAAGGATTTCATTTCATGAACTTTAAACATAAGTTTTATTCTCATATCATATAAGTTGTTAATTATTGTTGATCATGCCTGCTGCTATTTTGTTATTGGCCTAAGAGAACTGACCTGATACTTCTTTAACTTTCTTATAGAAGCCTTTATATGAATTCTCATTTCATGAACTTTAACCACTAGTTTTATGCCTGTCTCTGCCAGTTAGAGTTTTTATGTGTCCGTGCTGCCTTAGAAAGTTGTCTAATAAACCTGGGCTTCAGATTGCATCAACTCCCTTTTATAGAAACCCATGTTTAGTTTCCGTACTTCCATTATTGGGATAACTTAGACATTAGGCTAGAAATTTGGTCTTATTATAATTATGGCTGTTTACCTTCTTCATAGAACGAAACTAGTTATCCAATAGATGTAGAAATGGATATTCCAGATGGCAGAGTTTTGTTTTTGGTGAACTGCAATATTCAAAACTAGGTATTTTTCATTGATGTGGAACTTATTTGATTTAAATGGTCCCAAGTTTGAACTCTTCAAAAGTTATTTGATTCACATGAGTATTTTCTTAGCAATGAGGTAATTGATCATTCAGATTGCCATTACTTTGCATTCTTTTGTTATCTAGGAATGCTTGGATGCTTTAGATTTTAAATGTTTTAATTCAATATTGAAGTGGATGGCATGATGAGTGGAAATTTGAGGTTTTGTAAAAGATTGACTTCTTACATCTGCTTTGTGTGTATTAATCTAGATATATTTTTCCTATAGGTATTCTCAATCAGAGATGCTGCTGCCAATAATTTGAAGCGGCTTGCTGAGGAATTTGGACCGGAATGGGCAATGCAGCATATTGTTCCACAGGTCTGCCATTATTGATTGTTTCTTGCTACATTGAAGTGCTTTATTCTCTAGTTTTTTATTTTTATCTTTTCAGCTTTCATTATTTCAATCTCAAAGCTTTCACCCTTAAATTAGCCCATCACAATTATTAAGTATTTAAATGTGACACCGGACCGGAGGGGGCTCGACGAATCCACGTCGATGATCCGGTGACGGTCGCCGTACACCACTCCAAAAACTCCTTGGAGCAAGAACCCACTACCTAAGAACAAATCTTAGGATACAGGAATTCACAAGAGTAAAACTCATATATTATTCATATCCAAATCTAATCTCTATTACAAGTAAAGGCTACCTATTTGTAGGCAAATGTTGCCCATAATATGCTGCACTCAAAACAAGAGAGCACTAATCCTATGTTGCCATATAAGCTACCAAATGAAATAAAATTAGCCTGAAGTTATCATGAATAAGCGGCTCAGCCCTGGCGTTAGAATGGTCTTACTCTTCAGTTCTACATGTCCATAGTTGATGTAACTAGTTGGTATGGACTTATTTTTGTTAAGTGTAGCTGCAGTTCTCAGTTCTGGAATTGAAAATTGATGAAGTTACTTTCTAAGTAGGTGGTTTGGTGTCTACTTGGAAAGTGGCATTCTTTTTGTTGGTTTGTGTAAGAAATGTGGACGTTTAATAATTTTTTGCATGTATGTATATTTTTGTAATATTTATGTGTGCATACACATACATGCATTATGAATGTACAAACACATGCTTGCATGCATACATCATAACTATACAAATAATAAATGAGCTCGTAAAATATATTAATTTAAATCAATACTGTATTAATATAATTTCTTCTTCAATCATAAAATTTATAAAGAATATATATAAGCCTATATAATATTGCATACATTTTTAGCTTATAAAGAAACGTATGCATGTATACATATATACATGCATATTGCATGGTTATATAGAATTATAGATGCAAAAGTAAATGATACTTACAAAAATATATCTATTATTTTTTTCTATTTCTATTTTTATACATGTATGTTTGCATGCATGAATACTCATGAATACATACCTGTTACATAAACTATTGAATATCTTTGAATTGCAAATAATGATAAAAAAGAGTTTAGATAAATTTGAAGTATTAGGTTTGAATTAAAGTGAGATAAATATTTATTAAATTATAAATAAATTTATTTTTATGATGTTAAAGAGTAATATCATATATCCATATCCACTTCCAATAAATAAATTAGTTGAGTGCTATGTAATTAAATATAAAATTTGAATTCATATTTGAGGTAATATTTAGGTGTTAAACAAAATAATTGTAATTTTGAATTTGAATTCAAGTTAGCAAAATAGGTGTACTATTTAAAATCAAAATTATTAGGGCCTTGCTTCAATTTAAAAATAGTTATGTACATAATTTTGGCTTGTGATTGCTATTCTTGTATTTGAATTTAAATTAAAAATTGTGCCATGTTACAATCATAGAACATGTTAAGTGTTACCTCTTGTAATCAATGTTATTAAATATGCTTACTTTGTTGGGAAGAGGATATCAAAGGGCTATTGGATTTTGTTTTCTTCAGGTGCTGGACAAGATGAATAATCCACACTATTTGTACCGCATGACTTTCCTGCATGCTATAGCTCTTTTATCTCCAGTCATGGGTTCTGACATAACCTACCAGAGGCTTTTGCCCGTTGTCATTAATGCCTCAAAAGACAGGTGATTTTTGTACCTTTTTTGCCCTTCCATTCCATCATAAGTTAGGTTTCGTTTGATACAGTTTTTTTATTGCTTCTTAAAGCAGTTTTCTAGTAGAAATTTTTTATATTTTGTACTATAAAGTTGCTTTAAGAAGCAGTAAGAAAGCCGTCCCAAACGAAGCCTTAGAAAGTTTGGTTTTCTGATAGTTTATCATTATTGATATTCAGGGTGCCCAACATCAAATTCAACGTAGCGAAGGTGCTACAGTCTCTCCTCCCTATAGTTGACTCATCTGTAAGTGATAGAATATAATGAATCGTTGAATTTAATGATCGAGGCGTTCCATCTTTTTGCTTAAAGGTCATATATATATATATATATTTTCTTTCTTACCTCAGGTTGTTGAGAAAACCATCAGGCCTTGTCTTGTTGAGCTCAGTGAAGACCCAGATGTGGATGTGAGGTATTTTGCCCACCAAGCAATACAATCTTGTGATCAGTTGATGATATCAGGCTAGTAGAACATTTTATCATTCTGTGTGAAATCCTATCTAATTAACACCATTAGGCCTAAGAATGATTTCGTATTTTTGTATAAACTGAACTTTGATTTGCTTTCAGATGGGATTCATTGCCTGTATAACAAAATTCTTTATTTACTTTTTTTCCCCATGAATCTGCTTTGTTTCAGATGCGAAGTATGTTTGTTTTTATTGGGATCTGTTATGTTTTCAATGTTAAAAATCATTATCCCCATTTTGTTATATAAATTAATCTTGAATGGTCCTTTTGGATTAAGTTGGGATGACTTTTGTATAACGAGATTAATTTTTTATACTAGTTTTTTTATTTAGTTTTTATCTAAATATTATTTGGGATTAATTTCATATATAGTTGAGGGATTTAATTGAAAAAAATGTGATATTAATAGATTAAATTGGTTAGTACATATGATAGGGAGATTACTTTGATTTCTTTTCAATTATATTTTAAAATGTAGATATATATATTTGTTGACATTTTTAAGTATTATATTTTTAATTAATATGATTATAGAAAATTTCTACGATCAACATAAACCTCTCGAGGCAATGTATGAATTGGAAATTTTGAACTTTGATTTTAGTAATCTTATAGTCAAATGAATGTTTTGATGATGCCAATTTAGCAATGTTATAAACTGATCTGATTTGATTCTAAATGAATTTGAATCAATCACTTAGAATGTTGTTTGGAAAGTTTGGAAATATAACTTGATCGAATAAATGTCTTTAAATTATAATACTTTTATAGTTAAATTTAGCGGCTTGATGATATTAGTTAAATGAGTTCAATCTTATTTGATTTTGACATCGCTAAGTCTTTTAAATATTTAATCAATAATTTATGATCAAGGGATCGATATAGATTGTACGATGAAGTGTTTTGGATTCTTTTGAAATTTAACAAAATATTCATCTCAAAAAGCTTTTAAATATGGCCCTATTTTCTACAGAAGGGGGGAGGTTTAAGAGCTAAGAGAACAAAAGAGCTCTCTTGTGTATTCCGACTATCATCGCCAACGAATACAATTAACAATTGCCACCACCGCATCTAGATTCCTGTTAAGAGTTAACCCCATTGGGCTTTTAACTTGTCGCATGTGGGCAGTTAGTTGACTTCTATAAATTTTAGAAGGAAAAGAAAATATTTGTTCTCAACTAATTTTATCCTCTTAAACAATGAGGAAAAGAGGATCCTTTTACTTATAGATCTATAGTGGGTTATTCAACTGGGCAAAGCCTCGTGATTCTCTTTCTAGGATTTCTATGTAAATAGTTTCTTGACTCATACAATTTTGTGTGTGTGCTGATTTTTTGTCAAAAGCTAAGACATAAAATGCATCCTACTACCACATATATTTTTTATTTTTAGTTTTTAGCATGTACCAGTTTAGTGTCGTTTGTGAAAAATATTTTTAGCATACTATACTTATTTTTTAATAGCTGATAATCAATCCATCAATCAAGACAACAAAGTGTAGGTGGTGAAGGCCATTCAGCTTCCACTTTGGAGGAACACATATATAGGTTGAAAAACTTCAGTTTCAAATCCTACAACTCTTAGAGGAGTCTGAACAATAAAGATCACCATCACATTATAGAATTCTCTCCCTACAAAATTAGCAACCGGTTGGAGTTGATGCCAATATAACAATATCTCCTCCACCACAATCTCATCAAATTTTCTCTAACACAGCTAGTTTAACACATTTTTCCTATGTTATTTGATCAACACGTAATCCTCCACCAATCTTAGATGACTTAAATCAACATCACTTTATGGGTGCCTTTTGATGATGTTATAAGAGATGTGCTATAACTGACTTATTCAAGAGGATTTCTTTTTGATGGAGAGGAATCAGTGTACTTATCATTGCAACTTTCAAGAATCTTCCCCTATGGTCGATGCAATTCTTCAAAATCCTATTCCATTAGGGTTTAAGTTACTCGTAATTGATACATGTGATGGAGACTTTGACCTTATGTCACACCCCAAGACTAAATCAAAAGATTACATATATTTATCTTCTAATAAATCTACGAGAGCCTCTAATTTTATTTTATATCAATCAAAACAACAAAAAATCTATATATTATATCATTTATCAATATACATCACTGTTTAAAATCCATTTACAAAAACCAGAAGTTCAATCTAAAATATCAACTATCATTGACCACTTATGATTAGAAAAGAATAAAACAAAATTCAAAAAGTTAACTAAACATGCAATTTTAACTCTAATCAATCTCACTCAGCTGATCCCCTTTTTAAACCCTAAAATCAATTAAATATACATAATGAGCATAAAGCCTAGCAAAAATTCAAAACTAATTTAAGCCTTCGATTCAAGGAATTAATATGCATGCTCATCTCAATCAATAAAGTCAATATAAATTTCAATAAATTCAGTGAAACAATGATTAGTCATCAATAGTATGGGTCAATATGATCAATAACGAAAACCAGAAAATCATTATACAAAAATATATAAATCAATAATAGATGTGAGAAAATATATTCGTCCATAATCAATTAATCAGTATAGTAGGAAACAACGCATTGGTACACCAATCATTCAATATTATTATCATTCTATCAGTATTATGAATCATGTACATGCAGGTGTCACAACAATATGCCATGTATCAATAATGCTGACATATGTTGAATATAATAATCTATAATCTATAAAATCATGAATAATATGCTAATTAAACTATTTTATAAACATGAATAACAATGTCTGAATCCTATTATCTATCTTATCTAATCATCAATTCTCTATCCACCATTATGTTTGCTATCAATGTTTGCATCAACATCATACAATTCAACAAGGCATGACAACAAGCTTTAATGCGGTATTTTCATCCTTCCATCTGTCATCCATAAATCTTATCATTTATTTATTAAGTCAATTATCATTATATGTGACTCCCAATTATTTATAAAGAGTCATCACTCTTTATTTGTTAGCATAATCATTCAACAGTTACATGCTACAACTGAGATAACACCATAAAATATCTTTAAGAAAAAGCTTGCGACAAACCCTCTTGTATAGAGAATCATGTTTTAAGAGCAAACTCAAATTAATTATAGTGTTAATAGCCAGTATTTTTTGCTAACATGCAAACACTACACTTATTTTGTATTAATTGTATCAATCTCTCTTGATGTATGAAATGCAATATGAAATGTAGAAATCCATAAAATACATGAAAACTTGTATACTAATTAATAACTTACAAAAAACATATTTTTTATTTTATAAAATTACAATCAAAATGTCCATATCAATCATATATATAATCCATAAAAAGTTACAGAGTGAAAATTTGATAAACTAGAAGAAAATTCATTTTTATCATTATGGGTGGGGGGTGGGACTTAAATTAGTAAACACAAACACACACAACTTTCTCTCTCCTCTCTTTCTCTCTCTCTCTCTTCCTTCACACACCCACACACACCCACACACAAACCCACACACGCGCACGCACACGCACACATACACACCCACACACATGCACGCACACCCGCATACGCACGCACGCACGCACACACACCACATGCACAGATGCCCAATGTCCCTTACCACATTGAGCACGTTTTGATACATTTCTCACACTCATCTCAGATCCTCTCCTATTGTCTAAAATTTTACTTCTCTTCTTACTATTATCTCTCCTTATCACATCATCTCCTAATCTTTTCATGCTAGTATCATGTTTAAGCAGTGGTATAGCCAATCATTCTATACTTATTTGGCTCTCTCCATTAACTCTAAAAACTCATGAATTTTTATTTGGTACTAACAGATGCCTCATCTCATGCCTAAGTCCTCTAAAAAATTTGCAACACTACTTTTCTTCATCTGTACTGATTAACTATAGAGCATACCTAGTGAGTGATGTAAACTTAGATTCATACTATATTATTGTATTTTCTACCTCAATCTCATAGAAGGCTTTTGCATTTGCTATCGGCTGATGAAGGTACAAACCAATTTCTAAATGTACTAACAAAATTGCCCAGCTAATCTCTGCATTTACTTTTCTCCGAAACATCTCTCATTACTGTCCAATCCATCACCTTCCAGTTTCTCCCTCAAATAGCAACCTTGCCAGTGGTATTTTTTTCTCTTAGGGCACTACATATTGTCGAATATTTTTTCTATCCTCAGCAACCAATGTTCTGCTGTTTGGGGTTCCACATCTCCTTTTAACAATGACAATTTCAATTTATGGAACATTTGTAATTATCTATCTTCTTCTCATTCCTTGTATCCAGTATGTTTACTTTGTGCATCACTCATTACTTGTGTAAGTATACTAGCAAGTTATATTAAACTATCAAAATTCATTAGAACAACTGCTCCACTCTATCCATTATGTACATTATGATCAATGTAGTCCATCTATTCATTAATATCATTCTCTTTCCTAATCAATTAAACACCAACTCAACATTCATATAAATGTAGATCAATCAATCTAATATGCAAAGATAAAAATCTATATTACCTAAATTCTATCTTACTCATAATCATTATCAATCCCGTGACTCTGGCTTATAATTCAATTCTTCCAACAACATTCACTCTAATACCAAGCTATCATGCCGAAGAGTTGCATCTTTTTTATATTCTAATAAATATATCAGCGCCTCTAATTTTATTTTATATCAATTAAAATAGTAAAAAAGTCTATATATAATATCATTTATCAATACACATAACTATTCAAAATTTCTTCACAATAATCAGAATTTCAATCTATAACATCAACTATCATTGGACACTTATGTTACAAAAGAATAAAACAATATTCAAAAAATAAACTAAACCTATAATTTTGGCTATAATTTAACTCACTTAGCTTGTCCCCTTCTTGAATTTAAATATCAATCAAATATACATAATGAGCACAAAGTCTAGTAGAAACTCAAAACTCACTTCAATATGTATGCTCATCTCAATTAGTAAAGTTAATATAGCTTTAAATAAATTTAGTGAAATAAAATGACCAATCATCAATAGTACAAGTCAATATGATCAATAATAAAAAGCAGAAATTATCACATTGAAATCTATAATTAATAATGGGTGTGAGAAAATAAATTCATCCATAATTAATTAATTGATATAGTGGGAAACAACACATCGGTACGTCAATCATTCAATATTATCATTATACCAGTACTATGAATCATGAATGTGTAGGTATTATAATAGCATGTCATGTATCGATAATGCTGATATATGCTGAGTATAATAATCTATAATCTATAAAATCATGAATGATATAAAAATTAAATTGTTGTATAAACATGAATAATAATGCATGAATCCAATATTATCATCTATCTTATCTAATCATCAGTTCTCTATCCACTATTATATATGTTATCAATATATACATCAATATCATTAAGTTCAATAACACAAAACATCTAGTTTTAATGTAATGTTTTCATCCATCAATCTGCCATCCACAAATCTTATCATTTATTCATTTATTGAATTATTATTACATGTAGCTTTCAATAATCTATAACGATTCGTTAAGCTCCGTCTGTTAATGTAATCACTCGTTAGTTACAGGCTACAACTAGGATAATATCATAAATAATTTTTAAAGGAAAGCTTGTTGGCTCGCTCTTTTGTATATGAAATCACATTTTAAGAGCCAATCCATATTAATTATAGTTTAAAATAAAATAAAAATAAATTAATTATAATATTAATAGCCAACCTTCCTTGCTTACATGCAAGCACTACATTTATCTTGTATCAATCAATCTCTCTTGATGTATGAAATGCAACATGAAATGTACAAAGCCATAAAATACAAAAAATATGTATACTAATCAATAACTTAAGAAATCATAACTTTTATTTTAAGAGAGAAATTTTATAAAATCATAATAAAAATGTTCATATCAATTACATGTATCATATATAAACACTTACATAGTGAAGCTCGATAAATCAAGAGAAATAAATTTTATCACTTTTGAGGGGGATTTAAATCAATAAACATAAAGTTATTAAAAGCTAAAATGAGATTTAGATTACTTACTATAATCAGAAGACTTTTCTTAACTGGAGCAGTAGATAAAAATAGTCATAATTCAACTCTCTCTCTCTCTCTCTCTCTCTCTCTCTCTCCCTCTCTCTCTCTCTCTCTCTCTCTCTCTCTTCTTTCTCCTACAAGCCTTAGGGCTGGGTGGGTTTTGAGGTTGAGTGGAGGAGAATATATATATAATGATACCATCAATGATCTCTGCCTTGGATCCTTCTACTATTTACTGATATGAGAGATTGTTCATTCTTATGCTGATCCCTTTCATTGAGTAAATGTTCAAATAACTGTTAATGAGACCATCAATGGTCATCAAAATCTGTTCAAGCAATCCTTTGCTAAACATAAAAATTCAAAAGAAATTTATAGACCTCTCCAACAAAGAAAGCAGGAGCAGTCAAAAGACCACATACATTAAATTCAACTAATGTCACCTAATTGTATTCCCTTAATTACATCCAAAGCTAATATTATGATGGAAATTCAATATTATAAACACATAAAGTGGCCAAAATCTTTAAGAAATCAAAATGGCGGAGATCAATCTACATATTATAACTTTTGTTGTTCAAAAGAATATTCAACAGAAAAATATTTCAATTGAATGATGATATTGAACATTAAATTTGTCAAGAGTATTTAAGCGATTATTTATAAGGGAAACTTGTAGATCATTAGTTTTAAAATAGAGGAGATCAGAAGAGTCATGATAAAAAAATTATTAAAATGATTGGACATGAGTTCCATCATATTGAACAACTCAAAGAAGTTCATCACCTAAGAATGGTCAAAGAAGTTACATATTAACTCTTGTATCTTTCAAGCAAGTTTTTTATTTGAACTATTAATGAAGTTTTTTTTTATAAATAATATTGCGTATAGCAAAAAACCCTAGAAGGCATGCCCATGAGGCAACTTTGATGGAAAGCTAGTAATGGATATGCTCCTCACTAGAAAGGCCCCATGAGGGCAAGTGGGAAAAAAAGGTCTTCACTCACAACTTCAGATATGTTCCTCACTTGAAAGTTTCCATGAGAATAAGTGGTTGACAATATCCCCACTCATCTAAAAATCCTAGAATATAAAAGCCTTAGAAGGTTCAAGATTATCCAAAAACTTTGAAAGGCACAAGCCTCAAAAGGATTATATATAATAAAAATCTTAGAAGATAAAAAACTCAAATGATATATGTATACCTAAAACTTCATAAGACATAAGTTTGGTCAAGCAAAAGTTCATCTAAAAATCTAAATTGATATATGTATACCAGAAACTTCATAAGACGTAAGTTTCGTTCAGTAAAAGATCATCTAAAAATCTCAGAAGACATAAATATCAGAAATACATAAAAAATCTCAAGAGGCTAAATGCTTCAATATGTATAGGTTTGTCTGATTCTCCAAAAAACTCAAAAGGTGTAAATTTTAAGATGTCTTACAAAATCGAAATCACTATGCTTGAATAAGAGGGGACAACAATATTTTAAAGATGCATAAAAAACTTAGTTTCTTATCGGGGGCAAGTCCACAAATCAAAATTACTCTTACATAAGAATGAGTTTATTATTTCCAATAGATTTAATACAAACATCAATCAATATTGCAATGAAGAATCATACATTTCAAAGCCACATACCAAGCTATTATGTGATGCCAACATAGAAGATTTTGAAATTCCTACATCATCTTTCAGCATGGAATTGAAAATCAAAATTCATGAATTGAAGCTTCATCAATATTATTTTGGAATCATCATTGCTACAACTTTTTACACTGATAATCTCCATATTGGGGAAAAATTAATGTTTCAAAATGCAGTGAAAAATTCCTCAAAATAAAGTCGATCAACTCTCTTTCAAGATGATTAACTCTTTCTGAGGAGAAAAATCATAACCTCAAAATGAGAGGAAAAATTCTCTCATCACAGATATGAATGATAGTTTAGTAGTCTTAGCAATGATGCATTAGAGCTTGTGAAAGGGAATTACACTTCGCTTATGTACTGCATTGCTTAATATCTTTTAAGAGATGAAACTAGAGCCTACAAAAGGAGATTTGATAATTGTGATTTTCTCCCCTTATTCATGGAGGGTATCTATACTTGAAGAGGAGAATAGGAGTTACAAAATTTTTTTACAAGATTTTGGATTTTTTTCATAAAATATTTAGGAGCTTCTGGTTCATTTAAATGTTAATGTTTTTTTACATTTTATTAAAAAAATATTTAAAAAAGTTTTATCCTTCTTAGTAAATAAAAAATAAAAAAATTGAGCTAGGGCCCCTTGCACAGGCTTGGTATCCGTGTTCAATTTGCAGCGGTCGATTAACCTATGTATATTTGGGCTCAATGTTTCGGTATATGAAGTTCTCGGTATCATTTTTTAACATTATGGACTCAACTTTGATATATTTGGATCCGGTGGTGTCTCTACAATAATGTTGATTAATTTTGAAGATTTGAAGCTAAAATTTTAAATAATTTTTCTCTAATTGATACACAAACTTAAGAAAAGGCTGAAGTTATGGTTGGAGATATTTTACTTAGCTTATTACCTCAATGGGAAGTCAACATTTATGTCTAGGGAGTTATCACAAATTGTAATTTTTTTTTAAATTATAATTTTATGTTGTGAAGTTTTTAAAATTTTGATATGTATTTTTAGAAGATATAGACTTCGATGTTTGAAAATAGGGGATAAATGATATATCACTAAAAAATTCATTCGATTAAGTTCAAATCTTGATGCAATATCTAAATTAAATACTTTCAAAATTAAATTGAAGACTAGAATTCTGATTTTAGTAAACTTAAAGTCAAAATAAATATTTTGATGAGAAAAACCCAACCACATAAAAAGTATTTCGATCCAAGCCCAAATGGGTGCCCATCCAACACTTAAAATATAATTTACAGTTTTATGATATTAATTAAAGTATTAAATAATCTCTAAATATTGCATACTTATAGTAAAAAATGCGCAAGTCCATCAGAGGAATCTAATAAGCCCATGATCACTCAATTCTAAGGCCATTAAGATCCTTAAATGCTAAAAGAGTGATGATGAAAATCAACACGGGGAATTCAACGAAGTGTTTTGGCACTTTGACCACAATAATCAAAATATCACTCTAAAAATTTTTAAATGTCTCTCATCCTTCATGTAATGGGAAAACTTCTAAGCTTGGACCTTGAATTGAAATTGGAGAGAATCTAGAGATTAACTCTAGAGCTATACTCTATGTTCGAACCAAAGATCATCACCAACAACCACTATCCATCGACCACAATTGCTCATCCATCATTTCCCACTTGTACTTGCCTGCTTGCCATTGTCCAACCGTCAGTCAAATTTCTTTTCCCAATCTCAATCGTTTAACCATTGTAATTCGATTATGATCTCTTAATTACCATTGCCCAACTAGGGTCACATAATCATTGCTCCCTGATAATTGTCACATGGCTACCATCTCTCACCGACTTCATCACCAACAACATTGATGAACACAGAACACCATTGTCAATAACGCCGACATACTCCGTCGACGCAAACACCAACTTTTGACTTTAGTACCAAGATTTATACTTCACTCATTTGTCTTTGAAAACCTCACCTTAGAATACAATGACCAAACATACCACATATGTTGTCATGAAACCAATCCAAATGCCACAAGGCTCCTCCAATTTGCATCATATAATCCATCATCTATAGTTTATGTCTACTACATTCTTTCAATATTGTTCTCAATTACGAGAAATGACATTATATGTAACTTAAAATCTATACTAGTTGAATCATTTCAATTAGCAATACCTTGTTTTTTTTTATCTTTCCTAGTTTTGCATGTAAAATTTAAGTGTTACATGCAACTTTTATTTATTTGTGTATGCTGGATTTTTATGCAAAATCAAGACATTAAACTCATCTCTCTAATACTGTGAATGTTCTATCAAGCAATAATTGATTTTAAATTATAATATATTACTATTAACTAAGTATTTGAACAAGTTATATTTAACTAAATTTTTAATTAAATAATATATGAGCTATCATCTATCTTAATATTAAATTTTGAATAATGCACTGAAGAACAACATTTGTACTCACTTCTCAAATTTATAGACCAGCTTTTGTTGAATGGAACCACGTTAGTGACCTCTCTGATTGCCTTTGCACATTTTGCTCTCACTTGGAGGAGACATGGTGTCCATTGTCTCTCTTTTTTTTTTTTTTTTTTTCTTAGATATTTATTAAAATGAGTTTCAATATAAAATAAGTGATGATAAAAATTCATTTCTAGAAGTTTTTTAAAAAATATTTTTGGAATTTCTGTACAAAATGTGCACATGGAGATATAGGAAATGGTATATCTACACTAAATATTTTTAATTTAGTAGTGTTAGTGATGGACCAAAATCTATTTCAAGTTTTAAAAGAGAAATATAAGAGAAGCTATAAGACATTCTTTGCTATGGGAGATGAATCTTGGAAGTTGTGCCGAAAATTAAACTAATTTCTATCCCTTATAAAAAATTCTTCTCGGGCAAGACGTCATAGCTCATATCGTATAACATAATGGGAATATCTATAAGTTAAGGTTGAGTCAAATCTAACACAACCGGTGGAGAATTTTTCATTTGAAGAGCTCTGCGAGGAGGATAACTTAAGCTGGTAACATAATCAGCTTTTGGTTTATGCTATGGGGAAGCAGAGCACCATAATGATAATGAGGGCAATCTTCAAATTGTACACCCATATTTTGTTGATGATATTATGGGAAGGGAACTCCATTATTTTGTGATGATACCCTTTTTTGACCAATCTCTTCCAATAGTTATAAAAATCATGCTTGATGCTCTTCCATCCTTCAAATTTGTGTTTTTAAGGTTAGAGATTGAGTCTCCCCCCTTGCATGACTAAGATAGATTTCTAGTTCAGTGAGAGTAAGAATGAGAGAATATATTATTAGTATTACTTCGATCAACCATTGAAGAATTATTTGGGAATGTAGTTTCTATAGACGATGTCAAATTATTACGCTCTGAAAGGAAAAAACCATATGGCCTAGCCTAGTTGACAAATCCATTATGTATTAAGTAATACAAGAATTCTCCTTTCTTCACAAAGGGAAGAACAAACATATGATTTTCTCTTGGGAAGATTACAAAAATGACGTGTTCAAAGAGGGATAGTTAACACCTAACAACAGGTCTTGACTTCTTCAATAGAGAGTAGTATAAGAAGCAGGTGCATACAGTCGGACAACTAAACCCAATAGCAGGGTTAAATCTCATTGATATTTTGGAGATGATAGTGATTTTTTATGCTGATCTTCGATGGCAGTGGTGGTTGTTAGCAACAATAGCTGGTGGTGGTCGTCGACAACGACGACTAGAAAATGCAAGAGTTCTCTCCCTTCTTCCTCCGCACTTCAAGTAAAGAATGATGGCTTATTTATAAAATTTTTATAGTGGAATACTTTGTAAATATAGAGATAAAGCGTTTGTCAAGAATTTAAATGCCTTAATGATATAAAAGTTAAGTTTTCTTGCGCTCGTTGGATTCTTCTTCTCAAGCCGCTAGATTTGATTATAAACATGCCTATCTTTTGTTATTTATTTATTATCCAATTAATGCTTTGAAGCTTTCAAATATGCTTCGATCCCTCAATATTGGCCTACTTGGGCTCGAATTACACTGATTTTGGTGTCATTGGGTTCATATCGTCAAAACGTTCAATTTGGCTGTAAGTTTACTGAAATCGGTGTTTGGATAGTCCCAAATGTAATTTTGTGAAGTTTCCATTTCATATGTGCATCAAGATTCGTGTCTGATCAAGATGATTTTTGATGACATATCAATATTCATAGCCTATTTTAGTGGTATATTTTGGTAAATTTAGCTAGAATAAAAATAACTCATCAAAGGGTTCATATTGATCCTTTTTATCTTATCTAACATTTGAGCAAAGTTGTGATAATCAGACCAGACAATGAACCAGATCGAAGGGGAGGTTCATGGTTCGATGGTTCGACTGGGTTCAAATTGGGGTGAATCGGATGATTTAATAAATATTAATTTTATTTAAATATATTTATATAATCATATGAAAAATGTGGCTATAAATTAAATAAAATAAATGATAGTGAGACATACAAAACTGTGACAAAGATAAACAGGCTTTTATACTTGGCTTCTTAGCGGTTCTAAAGATGCCATTTCAAAGCTAAACAGGTTTTTATACTTGCTTCTAGTCAAACACAATTGTAGAGATTTAGGCTTCGTTTGGGACGGCATTTTTATTGCTTTCTAAAATGGAGTTTTAGTACAAATTTTTTTATTTTTTACTAAAACTCTATTTTAGAAAGCAAATGTTCAAGAAAAGTAGCATTTGTCGATACAAATACTTTCTTTTCTTGAGGACTATAAAACAAACCTCCTCTTGTACCTTTTGGATATCCGACAAAAATGCATACTTCTGAACGTGATTCTAACTTATTAGTTTTTGTCTTTAATACATGTGCCGGACATCCCCATATACGGATGTGTCGTAAACTAGGTTTACTCCCACTCCATAATTCTAAAGGTGTCTTATGTACTGATTTTGAAGGTACAATATTCAAAATATACATAGCAGTTTGTATTGCATATCCCCAAAATGAATTTGGTAAGGACGAGTAACTTAACATAGACCTAACCATATCGAGCAATGTTCGATTTCTTCTTTCAGCAACACCATTTTGTTGTGGAGTTGCAGGTGCAGTGAGTTGAGATACAATTCCATTTTCAATTAAATAATTTCTGAATTCTGTATCTAAGTACTCACCACCACGATCTGATCGAAGTATTTTTAATGACTTGCTTAATTGATTTTCAACTTCAGCACGAAATTCTTTAAACTTTCGAAAAGTTTCAGATTTCTTTGTCATTAAATAAACATAACCATATCTTGAATAGTCATCAATAAAAATGATAAAATATTCATAACCACCTCTTTCTTGTATATTAAATGGTCCACAAACATCTGAATGTACAAGTTCAAGGGTTTCTTTTGCTCTTTCACTTTTTCCATAAAAAGTTCTCTTAGTCATTTTTCCTTCTAAACAAGATTCACAGACTGGTAGAGTTCCGACTGTCAGTTCTCTTAAAGGACCATCCTTTACAAGTCTTTCAATCCTATTTAAGTTTATATGACCAAGTCTAAGATGCCATAGATATGTGTTATCTTCATATGAAATCTTTTGCCCTTTTTGTTTAGGTTTTCCAACTTTGAACATTTCAGTATTAAACAGTGTGTTTCTAGTGGGTTTTAACATAAAGAGTCCATTTTATATTATTGTAGAACAAATATTCAAACCATTCTTGGAAATAACAATCTCATTATTATAAAAAAGAGAGTCCAAAACATTGTTCAAACAACTTTGAAATAGACACAATATTTCTAGAAAATCCTGGAATAAAATAAACATTAGTCAACACTAGATATTTATTTTCAAATTAAAGCCTAACAGCTCCCACTGCTTGAGCTGATATAGTACTTCTCGTCTCTACTCTCATAACATGTTCTCCACTAGCAAGTCTCCTTCAAGAACTAAGCATCTGCAATGAAGAACATACATGATCAGTTGCACCTGAATCAACTATTCAGGATGATAAATCATTTTCAACTAAACATGTTTCAAGAACTAGTAAATCAAATTTATCTTGCTTTTCTTTCTTCTTCTCTTTTAGCTCCGCAAGATACTTATTGCAGTTTCGCTTCCAATGCCCTTCGATCCCACAACGAAAACATTTTCCTTTGGGTTCCTTTTTAGAGCTTTTGTTCTTTTTATTTCTTTTATTCTTGCTGCCCTTGCTTCCTTTTATGAATTTTATGTTTTTATCTTTCTTCTTTCTTTTATTATTCTTATAAGTAGAAGAAGGATAAGCAATATTTAATTATGGCTCTTTTTCTTTTGAAATTGATTCAAAAGTTTGAAGCTCATTTAGCAATTCAATAAAATTATACTTTAGACGATTCATAAAGTAATTGCTCTTGAATTGCAAAAATCGTGAGGATAAAGTTTCTAAAATCATCCCCACTTGAGTTCCCTCATCAATGATTGCTCCATTAATCTCAGCTTCATGAATATAATTTATCATTTTGAGAATATGTTCTCGAACTGAGACATTTGCTTCCATTTTAGAATTCATAACTACTTTGATAGCTTCTTGACGAGCTTGTTCAGAAGGTTGCCCAAACATGAATTGGAGAGATTCCATAATCTCATATGCAGATATCATATTTTCATATTGCGATCTTAGCACGTCAGACATGCTAGCAAGGAGATAGCACCTTGCTTTGTTATTTGAGTCAATCCATTTTTCATAGGCATCTCGTACAGTACGAGAAGCATTAGCAGCAGGAAGTGGAGGACATTCCTCATTCAAAACAAACTTATGATTTTCACAAATCAGTACAAGGTTCATATTGCTTTTCCATTTCATAACATTTTCTCCAGTTAACTTTTCATTTGAAAAGATTGTGAGAATGAGATTCGTCATAATAACTGAAATAAATAAATAAACATATTTTAAAAATTAGCATGACATATCATTTAAAATTTGGTATATATCAGCACGATTCATATACACATATGATCTATGCTTTTAAACAAAATTTAAAAAAATTGTTAATGCCACGATTATACTAATTTTATCAATAATATGCTGCAGTAGGGTTAGTCATATTATTATAAAATTAAATTGATATTTTATCATTTAATAAATATAATCATAAATATCTCATATTTATCTTTACTTATTAATAACAGTTTATTTGGTCAAGATATAATTAACACATTTAATATATATCTTTATGAGTGTAACCCATTATTATAATTTTTTAAAATTTAAATTAAAACTACCGCCGTAGGGTAGGTCAATTTTAAAATTATATCTTAAAAATTTTATATAAAAGAAATCAACCTTGTTATTGAATTAAATGGACACCTTCCGTAGGGGAACGAAATCTATGCGTTGCTAGGCGCCACTTAAAACTCATGGTGTTGAATTAATAATGGAGACCAAAGGTTTTATTTCTATAAAACCCGCTCCCACTCATTATTTATTTTATCTTATAAAATATAAGAAAAAATTCATGATTAAATCATGAAATTTTCAAGAACAATATTACTAAAGTAAATTCAAAATATACTTCAGATTTTCTTGGCTTAAAAAAAATACATAAACACTTTTCAAATATCTTTTACATAAAAAAATATCTCATAAGAAATATTTTATCTTATAAAAAGATATTATAGAAATTACATAACTATCAAAATTATAACATTTAATCATTTTTCATCTTAAGAACAAAATGATTATAAAGTGGGTTTAATTTTATCATATAAAATAAGAATTTTAATAAACCAAAAAGATTTATTCCGTAATAAACTCTGGCTCTGATACCAATTGTTGGAATTTTTATATCATAATATAAAATGCAGAAATAAAAATCAGGATTTTTAGAAAATTAAATTAAGACATTCTCAATATTAATTTTCTTAATAAATAATTTTATAATATGAAATGAAGAAAACTTTACCGAATAATTGATTGAGATTTGAGATCTTCTTCGTCGAAACGTTGATTGAGACCGTAGGCCTTCTTCTTCTAATCACCCCACAAAATATATTTTAGTGAGTGGGTACAATCAATCAATTATTGATGAACACTTTTTCTTTTGAATCTAATTTGTGTTCTAAACACAATTTAATCCTTCAAAAGAAAAGACAATGAGAGTAACATTCTTCTCATACATATTCTTTCATCTCTCATGAAGGAATTATGTATCATCATCAATCAATTTCATGTAGAACTTAATTCTTATTTATAAGAAATGTTCACATCTTTCATAAGCACCTCTTAGTATTTCATGAAGCATTTTAATTAATATTAAAATGATAATTATCATGACACATCATCAATCTTATCTATATCTTTTTAATATTAAAAGATATTTGATTATAATTATCATGACACATCATGACTTATCATCAATCTTATCTTTATCTTTTAATATTAAGAAAATATTAATGATGAGTCATCATTATCTTCATGAAATATAAAATTAAAAGGTGATCATAAATATGTTATTAATGTGATCATAATTAATATTTATATTATGTTACATTCTTAGTGTTCAATATATAATAGAGCTTAGGTGATGAAGAAGGGACCTATGGACCTATAATTCAAGCTCCAATAAATTTGATTATTAATTTAACTCCTAAATTAATAAATTAAAATTATTAATTTCAATATTATTTAGTTAAATATATAGTTTGATACATCACTAAAAGTAGTCTTAATCAAGCACAAATTAATCTCCATGTAAATATGAGATCAAAAATTAAAATGGGGACCATCTAAACTTTGATTTTAGCAAACTTATATTCGACCTGAATGCCTCGGAAAGACGAACCCAACGCACCAAAATCAATCAAATCCGGATCCAAAGCATGTTTGAAGGGTTCAAAGCAATAATTAGATAATCAAATGATTGTCAAATATGGCATGATTATAGTCAAATCAAGCAGCTTAACTACAACCCTTCTGACCACCGTCACCCACCGACTACAGTCCTCCCGACCTCTGTCGCCCCTCAACTACGGTCCTTCTGACCGTCGTCGCCAACTAAGATCCTCCTGATCTCCGTTGCCTGCCGACTGCGATCCTTCTGACCTCTGTCGCATGATGACTAAGATTCATCCAACTCCCACCATATAGTTTTTTCAACCTTCGCCGCCCGACTACGGTCCTTCCGACCAATATTATATGACTATGATATTTCTGGCCTATATCGCTCGCTGACTATGCTCCTGCCATCCAAACGAGCATATCAACACTGATTCTTCCAACTCTCACCATATAATGCATTCTATATTAAACGGAGAGGAGAAAAATGTTTGAAGGCTCGCGGGGTAATGAGAGATTAGGCCTATAAATCATATTTTGCCATGTCTAAAGCAGCGGTTTAAACCGCTAGTAATAGTATCTGTTTAAACCGCTGGCAAATGAAATCTATAGCAGCGGTTTTAAAAAACCGCTGCAATCTAGCACTGCAGAAATCACATTTTTTTGGTTAAACACAAAATGAACAACAACCTTCTGAAAATATTGTAGAGCCCTTAAAAATATATATGTAATGAGGAGGGGACACTTACTAAGAAGCAGCAAAGGATGAATTCAGTTCTTTGGGGCCATTTTGAGATGTTTCCTAATATAAAGGTGGAAATAAAAAAAAATATAAATTTAAGTCATGTGGCTCTACTTTTTTATGTGATGGAAAAAATGGAATTGGTAATCTAAGGTGCCACCTTCAAAATTGTAGGAAAAGAAATATACGCGATATAAGATAGTTGATCTTACAAACCAATTCTAATTCTTTCATGTTTATGTCGAATAATAAGTTTAATCACATAGAATTTCATGACGTGTTCATTGCATCTATTATTATGCACAATTTTCTCTTTTAATGTATTAATTGGATTGGAGTCCAAGCACTTTTGATATAAATTTATGTGGTGGCTTGTTATGTGGTGGTGGTTTTTTCAAGTTCATTATACAACTCATAATATTAATGTTATGGTACAAGAAGGTTTGAAGAAGATTGATAGTTCTATTATGAAAATAAGAGAGATTACTAAGTATAAGAAAGGATCTCAGGCAAGGAAACAAAAGTTTCTAGATTGTGTTACACAAAATTTCCTAATGGGAAAAGAGTTGTGTCAGGATTATCCAACTAGATGAAACTCCACCTTTATTATGCTTGGCAATGTTATCTATTTTGACGTGCTTTTCAACATTCAGAATTAGTTGATTCAAATTACAAGAACTATCCAACAGCTCTTATATGGGAAAAAGTTAAAGCAATTTACAAATTCTTAGTTCATTTATATGAAATAACTTGTCTCATTTTTTGAGTCAAAGCACCCAACAACAGATTTGTATTTCCTATATATTTCTAAAGCTTATGCAGAACTGAAAAATGAAATGTAAAATGAACATCAATACATAAAGAAAATGGAAACATAGACAATTGACAAGTTTGAGAAATAATGGTCAGAATTCAGTGATATATTGGTAATAACTATCATTTTAGATTTGATATACAAAATTACTTTCGTTGAGTGGTGTTATAGGAGATTGTATAGTGGGGATACCTCTTTGAATTAAGAGAGATTAAACTTAAGTTAATCTCCTTATTTGACAACTATAGTTCAAGAGGGAATAGTTCGTTAGGGCAATGTTCATGTGTATATGATATGGTACCAGATGTTACTTCAAAGAGCACATTATCATTATTGATTAAGTCATAATTTTTGTAGGTTGTATATTCATTCCTGTTAAGTAGCAAGTTTATTCATTTTTTCTTTAAGAGTTCTAATGCCTTTTTAAAAAATAGGATTTTGATTCATTTAAGCATGAAGTCATAATACCTAGAAAATTAGAATTAGATAATTATCTTGATGAACCAAAGCTTGTTAGGAAGGTTGATTTAGACATTTTTAAATTTTGACAAGGGAATCAATATAGATTTCCTGGTGTTTTTGTTATGGCTTGTGATGTACTGTACATTCTAATAACAATAGTAACATTTGAAAGTGCCTTCAACAATAGTGGCAGAATCCTAGATCAAAAATAGGATTTTGATTCACAAAAGTGCATTGAAACATGATATTGTTGAGGCAGTAGTTTGTGTGATGGATTGATTATATGGAGAACATGGTGCTTTCTCGTTCATCTTTAAGTGCATTTACATTTCTATAATATTTTTGAGAACTCAAATTCATTTTTTCTATTTATTGCAACAACAAAGGACTCTTAACTTGATGTTGTAAATGATGATATCATCAATTTGGATGTGAACACAAATGATATAGAGCGGGCTGAAAGTTCAATTGTCAGATGATTTTATTTGGTTATTATCGTCTTCATGTTTTAAGAATTTGAGATATGAACTACCTAATACAACGACTTTCATGCCTATTATTTATTTCCTTCTAATTTTTAATTTGGTTATTGTTGTCTCTCGTTATGATTGCTTGGTTGCTTGTATTGCTTCATTTCCTCGGTTCCTCCAGTTAGAATTATGTAATATCAATTGGCTGCTTATTTTATGATTTATGCTGTGTTATAACTTATAACCTATGGTAGCTATTGTCTCTTGATATGTTCTGCAATCTACAGTTCATTGTTGCTGTTTTGATGACTTGGTGCTTTGAGTTAGGGCTTTGCTGTTTGTGTAAGCTGCTTCCATGACTTGTAAGAAGTTGTCTAGTTGCTATTTTGAATTTTGATGACTAATAAATTTTTATTTGAGGCTTTTGAGCCATGTGGGTTGGTGGGTCGTAGTATGCATGTATCAAGTATTTGATATTTTGTTGTTGTTCTGATTGTTGTAAGCTGCTGCCATGAATTAGTTATGGTTTTGATTTTTTATAAAGCAATGATGATAAACCTTCTAAAATGAACGTGAGAATCGTATCAGTGTAAGTGCTATTACAGCCAGATGGAATTTGTATTATATTAGAATGAGTAGATACTATATAATAGAATGAACATATACTAACCATGTCTATACAAATTGCCACCTTGGATGGCAATATATTAAAATTTATTACACTTACAATTCATTATATGATTAATGATTTGGAGGGTTTAATCTAAACTATGTATTAAAGTTTTCTACTTATTTAACAAGTTTTACTGCAGTTATATATATATATATATATATATATATAGATTGAAGACACATTCCTAAATTAGTTTTTTGGTGGAGCAAATGAGCAAATCAGTAAAGTGTAATTTATAGTTTCCTTAGTCATATTTGTTGTAAACTCTTTTGTAATTTGTATTTTGTAAACTGGTTTGTAATTTAGCAATTGATTTATAGTTTAGCAACGGATTTGTAAATAAGGAATTGAATTGTAACTTGTTGTTTTTATTTTGTTTTAATTTTTTAATTCATAATTTCCTTTTGATTTAATTCATATTTGATGTTTTAATTTTTAATCTGATGTGTAAATGAACAAAATAAACATATAAACCTGCTGGCTGTTAGATAGTAGGAGTGGCGAAAGTAATTATAAATTTGTGCGAACATTCAATTTTGCTCTTTTGTTGAAAGTTGATTCTATTGGTCTGACGAGATATCACCAATTTTTTTGTAGCAATGTGGTTATCACCCACAACAGATGGGCAAATCAAAATGGTCACATTATGTTCTATGAGTAGATGCATACTAGAAAAGAGGCCCTTATTGCTTCAGACTCGGGTTGGCAGGTAGTGTCGGGTTGACCAAAGTCCCAAGAAAGTTGGGGTTGGGTATGAGAAAGTGATCCATTTTTAAAATGGGTTGGATTAATTAGTGCCAGGTTGGACCGAACCCGACCCGTAACCTGATTTTGACGGCCCTACTTTAAGCTTTAGAGCTCTCTTAAATCTCTAGCCCAATGTCCAAGCCTCCTCTCATGTGAAAAATATGAGTCTATTTATAGATTTTTTAGAGTAACATGCTAAGTAAATATAGTGATGATCTGGAGAAAATTCAGAGTGCTCCATCAGCCGACCCATATTGATTATCTTGATCATATAGCATTTGCCAATCATTTAGGTGCCTTATTGACATTTAATCTAGCAGATCTTGGGCTCGTTAGGTTCCTCTTATTGAGCCGCTCAATTCGACTATAAGCATGCCAAATTTAGAGATCATTTAGTTACCCAGTTAATATTATGAATCTTTCAAATATGCTTCAAGCACTTAATTTGGGTCCATTTGGAATTAGATAAGAACAATGTTGGTGTTATTGGGTATGTGTCATAGAGACTTTTATTTGAACTCTTTAAGGTTTCGTTTGGGACGGCTTTCTTACTGCTTCTTAAAAAGCTTTTTAGTACAAAATTTTTAATTTTTTTATTAAAAAACTGCTTTAAGAAGCAGCAAGAATGTCGTCCCAAATGAAGCCTAAGTTTGCTGAAATTGGAACTTGTATGGTCTTAAATTTAAGTTGGAAAGTTTTCAATTTAAAAAAAACATCGAGATTTGTGCCTAAGTAAGATGAGTTTTAGTGACATATCAATAATCAAATTAGAAAAAGAAAGCATAAAATTCATTAGATGAAATTAAGGATTTAGAAAATTTTCATGTGTTCAATAATTAGTTTTCAAATGCTTATTGACCATAAAATAACAATAGAGTGAAATTTTGATATATTGCTAAATTTTAAGAGATCTTATAATAATTTACTAAATCTCAAAAGAAGTAAATGAAAGTTTGTTTTTTTATAATAAACAATCAAGTGAGCCTTTAATAGGGGTGTAAATGAGTAGAGTTGAGCTTGAGTCACCCCTGGTTTAAGCTTAAGCTTGATTAATTAATTGAGTTTGAGCTTTAGCTCAAATTTTATTCTACGAGTTCAAGCTGGCTCACAAGTCGGCTTGTTTATTATAATATATATGAAATGACAATGATTTAATGAACAATTCTAATAAATTAATAAAAAGAATGAGCAATTAGAAAAAAAAGTAATTAATATGAAAAATGAAATATAAATTTTGAATATTTTAAATTCATTTTTTTAAAAGAAGTAATTATTTTTGGGGCAATTTTTTAAACTAAGTATCATTTAAATTATAATTAAGTGATAACCAACGAAAAAAAAAATTTAAACTCGCCAAAGTCGCCCGCTTAATGGGCGACTTACTTCATAGGATAAGTCGTCCGTTAAACGGGCGACTTACCTAATGCTGACTCAGCTGACCGTTATGTGAATGAATAACGGGAAAATGTAATGTCGGTAAGTCGCCCGTGAGTTTTAAGAAAATAAATTTTATTTTTATGAGTACTAGTTGATGTAGTTTTTTTCTGAGTTGTATTTATATATATAAACATTAGAAAATATAAAAAAATCAAATTATTTTTTCTTATTTTCTCTTTGTATAATTTTCTTATTAATTACTTCAAATCTCTTACAATCATCTCCATAATCAATAGAAAATTATTTTGAAAATATAATTTTTAAAAAAAATTCTTTTAATCCCTTGAACTTCTTAAGACTCTAATCATTACAAAAATATATTTACCCAAACAAATATACCCAAATATTATATCTCTCAAAATAATATCATTCTATATTTACCCAAACAAATTGTAGCCACGACAAAGAATTATCCACAAATCAAAGTTATTTTCAATCTTTCGCAATGAAAAAACACATCTCACACACAAATCTTACAAATCTTAAGTCTTAGCACTAAATCACACATAAACTTTCAACATAATACACTCTAATGAAGAAGGCTACTAAAGGAATACAATTTAAACAAAAAAATTTTAAAAAGAAATTAGAACGAATCTTACTCGTCGCTCTGCTCTTCGTTCGCAAAATCCTTTCCCGTCGCTACTCTCGTTCGCGAATTTAGGGCATGAACATGTTTTAAATTAAAATATCCATTTACATGATCTAAAAAATATTATTTTAAATTAAAAAGCAAAATAATTTTTAAGTGAAATATTATTCATATAAATCAAGATATAAACATATATTATAGTGAGCAAATTGTACAATCAATTTGCAAGCGGTGAGGTAATTAATATTTTATAAAATCATTTTAAATATTTTGGTCATTTTATTGTAAAATAATTTGAGCTTGTATAGTTGTATTATCTATAATACATTATATTTTCTTATCTTAATCTAAGTTATTTGGCTTATTAAAGTTTGTATTATAATCTAAATCTAAGCTTAATAATCTAAAAAATATTCTTTTAAATTAACAAGAAAATAAGTGAAATATTATTCATATAAATCAAGATATAAACATGTTTTATAGTGAGCAAATTTTACATTCAATTTGCAAGTAGTGAGGTAATTAACACTATTTTATAAAATTATTTCAAACATTTTGATCATTTTATTGTAAGATAGTTTGAGCTTGTATTATGTATAATACATTATATTCTCTTATCTTAATCAAAGCTTTTTGGCTTATTGAAGTTTATATTGTACTTAGATTGGGTTATATTTTCCTGTAAAGGAGTCTATTTAGATTTAAACAAATTTTTTTTTTATTTAAAGAAATGATGTTTGCAAGGCAAGCTTGAGTTTCAATAGATTTCTAGCCTGGGAGTTAGCTAGCATTTACTTAGGCCATATTGGTTTCTAGTACTACATAAAAATATTGTGTATGTTAATTTTTTTACTTGCACTTGTGGTACTTTATTATTTATTTTACTTGCAAGTTTTTAAAATTATTTGCGGGTTTATATTCTTGCTAATTAGTTTTAAAATTCTATTTATTAGTTGAATTAATTAAAATTTGAAACTATCTCAGCCACCCTCTTGGCTTGCTATAGTTATCCAATACTAATTTCTCATCTATCAATGAATTAAAGGTGGTGCTTCACTTTAGCTTAGTGTCCATCAAAAGTCTAAATGATCTTCTAAATTTGATCATTATCTTGATTTAGTTTAATTACAGATGTTTGCATAGATCAATTGTGTTTTCATTATGACTATCCAGCTGAGATAAGGGTACTCATGGATTCTTTTGTGATTGAGTAGATACCTCAATTTGTTTTGGAAGCCAAGTTCTTAGAAAAACATTCAATGGTTGCTTGTACACAACCTAATAGAGTGGCAGCTATGTCTGTTTCTCGTCGGGTTGCTGAGGAGATGGATGTAACAATTGGAGAAGAGGTTGGTTATAGCATTCAATTTGAAGATTGCAGCAGCCCTAAAACTATTTTGAAGTAAGCCTTTTCAAATTCCTTTGCTTCTGACACATTTGTTTGGTTATTTATCTTTATTTGCTCGGTATAATGACATTTGAATTTAGCACCTATTTTCCGTTTTTTAGTTATTAGCAAAGGACGCTATTTTGTTTAATTTTTATCAGGTACATAACTGATTGTATGCTTTTAAGAGAAGCAATGGCTGATCCACTTTTGGAGAGGTATAAGGTGATCATCCTTGATGAGGCTCATGATCGAACCTTAGCAACGGATGTTCTTTTTGGTTATCTCATAGAGGTTCTAAGAAATAGGCCTGATCTAAAATTAGTTATCATGAGTGCAACACTTGAGGCTGAGAAATTCCAAGGATGGTTTAATGGAGCTCCCTTAATGAAGGTACCAGGAAGGCTGCATCCTGTAGAGATCTTCTATACTGTAGATCCTGAGAGGGATTATTTGGAAGCTGCAGTTAGGACTGTAGTACAGATACACCTGTGTGAACCCCCTGGCGACATTCTTGTTTTTCTTACAGGTGAGGAGGAGATAGAGAATGCCTGTCGGAAAATTACCGAGGAAATCTGTAATTTGGGTGATCAAGTTGGTCCTATTAAAGTTTTCCCTCTGTATTCTACTTTGTCTCCAGCAATGCAACAGGAGATATTTCAGCCTGCTCCAGCTCCTCTTAATGAGGATGGTCCACCTGTAAGGAAGATTGTGGTATCAACTAATATTGCAGAGACATCTTTGACTATTGATGGCATTGTTTATGTTATTTGATCCGGGTTTCTCAGAACAATATGTTTATAACCCACGAATTTGTGTGGAGTCAGTGTTGGTTTCTCCGATTTCCAAATCAAGTGCTCATCAGAGGTCAGGGTGTGCTGGTAGAACACAAACTGGGAAATGCTTTAGACTTTACACTGAAAGAAGTTTTAATAATGATCTACAACCCCAGAGCTATCCTGAAATTCTCAGGTCGAATCTGGCAACCACAGTTCTTACATTGAAGAAACTTGGAATTGATGATTTTGTTCATTTTTTTTTGGATCCTCCTGCACCTGAGACCTTGATGCGGGCCTTGGAAGTTTTGAACTACTTGGGTGCTCTAGATGATGATGGAAACTTAACTAAGTTGGTTGAAATCATGAGTGAATTTCCATTGGATCCACAGATGTCAAAGATGCTTGTTGTTAGTGCAGAGTTTAATTGTTCTAATGAAATTCTATCAATTTCAGCTATGCTATCAGGTATGCGCATCTTTTATTTCTTCTTATGCTTCTGTTCTTTTTGTAGTCTTTAATGATTAGTATGGTTGTACGCGAGTTAATGCACTCTATGAATAACTTCATAAATTCTATCAATTTCAGCAATGCTTTCTTCTTAGTTGTAGATATCACACAAATATCGAGATATGTAGAGAGAAATTCTTTCTTCTTTGTTGTTGTTTGTTCAGTGTTTAATTGTTCCAACGCAATTCTATCAATTTCAGCTATGCTATCAGGTATGCCTAGCTTTTATATATTCTAATGTTTCAATTTCTTAATGATGATGGAGATTTTAGTTAACTTAATGCAATGGGAATTTAGATGTGGGTACAATCTTAAACTGTCATGAATGTGCTCAGATATTTGATGCATTTTACCAGCACCTCCCTTCTTTGCTTTCCTCCAACATTTCAACTTGTCTATTATAGGAGAAATTATTATGTGCGAAGTCTGGACGGCGAGAACTGTCTGGATCTGCTCCGTATTTACTGAGTATTTGCAGCGTATTTGCAAATAATCAATAGTGAGTATTTTTGAGTTTTTTGTGAGTATTCACCGAGTATTTTATAAGTATTTGTTGAGTATTTGCTGATATACTGCATATTTACTGATTATTTATGAATACTCAGCAAATATTCAGTAAATACGTAGCAATCCGGAAGGTTCCTGTGTGTGCATCTTTGCCTACTGAGGTTGCTTTCAGCATTTGGTTAGCTTGTACTTTCATATAGGTTTAATGACTCTTGGTCAGCATGCCCTAAGAGTTTTTGGAGTTTTGTTGCAGTTTCTCAATTATTTTCTCATGAAGCAGCGTTGATCTCATATGTGATAACAATTCTTTCTACAGTGCCCAATTACTTTGTGCGGCCCAGGGAAGCTAAAACGGTTGTTGATGAAGCAAAAGCTCAGTTTGGCCACATCGACGGGGATCATCTAACTCTTTTAAATGTGTATCATGCCTACAAGCATAATAGTTAAGATTATTTTCTTCTGTTAGGTTCAGTTCCCCCATCTGCCTGCCACATTTCTTACAAAGTAGCTGTTTTGACCACAGATGAAGAAGACCTTTCATGGTGTCTTGAGAATTTTCTAGACAAAAGGGCACTGAAGGCTGCTGACGATGTGAGGCAGCAACTAGTACGCATTATGACCAGATTGAACCTCAAGCTTTGCAGCCCGGACTTCAGCAGTCCTGATTATTATGTAAACATAAGAAAAGCATTGCTTGCAGGATACTTTAGGCAGGTAGCTCATCTAGAAACAACTGGGCATTACTTGACAATGAAGGAAAAACAGGTACATTATTTTGCTTGAAGGACCTTTTCTCATAAATGGGCTTTCTCTGGATTATATTTCGGTGTTTCTTTTTGGTTCATTGTAGGTTGTTCATCTTCATCCTTCAAGCTGCTTAGATCACAAGCCTGAGTGGGTAATCTACAATGAATACGTTTTGACCAGCAGGGACTTTATTCGCACCGTTACAGATATCCCTGGCGAGTGGTATGAAATATCTCTTATAGCTCCCAAATAAGAGAAATTATTCTGTGCGGAGACCGGACGCAAAACTCCATCCAGAGACCAACCAGAATGCGCCACGTAAGTGGTACCGAGCCGTGGTACTGAGTGAAGGGGTGATGTGGCTTATTCTGATTGGTCTTCGGACAACGTTCGGCATTCGCACAGAATAATTAATCCACAAACGAAGCCTTAGAGACCCATACTTATTGAAAAAGCTCCTTTAAAAAATAATAAGAAAGCTGTCCCGAACGAAGTCTAAATTTCTTGTATATATAAATCAATCATAAATAAATAAATATATGTATGTTGTGTAGATTGAAGTGTTAGGAAGGTTAATTATGATCACTGCGTTTTTAATATTCTGTTGATGTTGGTACCATATGCAGGCTAATTGACATAGCTCCACACTATTACGACCTCAGCAACTTTCCCTCATGTGAGGCAAAGCGAGTTCTTAAAAGGCTGTATAGTAAGCGTGAGAAAGACAAGCAAGATACCAAGAACAGGAAGTAAGTAAAGCCCTACTCCTTAACATCCATTCTCTGCGCTAATAAAGAGCTATCCTTTAGTTGCCCAATATGTAATTGGTTCTTAGTTTTTTCTGTAATGGCTAGTCAAGTTACCAGTTATGTTTTGGGAAGTAATGTTTGTAGTCTTTAATAGAAATGAAAAATCTAAGAAGATTATTATGATTGCAAGTCCTTTGTGTTCTTCCTTTCCTTCTTTCTCTTGTTCCTTGCCGCAGTCTTTCCTCCACTATGATTTTATTTGGGATGACTTTTTAATTATTTTTTAAAATAACTCTTTAGTACTAGAAAGCTGCTTTAAGAAGCAGTAAGAAAGCCGTCCCAAACAAAGCCTAAAGCTCCTTATATGTGCATCATCCATTCTATGCGCAACTAAGGTTTTGTTTGGGGCAATTTTTTTTTATGTTTTCTAAAATAGCTTTTTAATAATTTCTTTTTCAAATATTTTTGTATTAAAAAATTGATTTAGAAAGCAATATAAAGCTATCCCAAACAAAACGTTAATAGCTATATACTTATTTAGTTGCCCAATGTCTTGATTTGAACCATATATTTACAAACTTTGTGCTAGATGGAATTGAAGCATTTTTTTTTTGGCTTGGTCCGGGCTCGAATTGAGCCTGAATCAAATCAAATCAAATAAGCTGAGTCACAAGCCTAATTTTTTACTGCATTCCATCTTCGAGCTGTGCCTGAATAAGACCGAGTATATATATATTTACACACACGTACACACATAAATACCTAAACATATATATCTCTATAGTATCAATAAAGTTATAATATCACAATTTTTATCATCATATTTATAAACAAGTAACAATGTTGACATATAAACTAATGTGGGATAAAACTTTAATAATTTATAATCGCCTATATCAAAGACTAAGACTTCATTTGAAATAATTTTTTTATTGTTTTTTAAGGAAGTTTTTTTAGTATAAAATTTTTTAGTTTAAGATATTTTTATATTAAAAAATTATTTAAAAAATAATAATTAAACTGTATCAAATGAAGCCTAAACTTTAATTTTAAATTATATGATGCACTATTAAAAAAATCTTGTAAAACCATATCATTAAACCCACTAAAAACTGATTTCTAAATGCTTATTACACTTTTGTCTAACTGACAAAATTTTCTTATATGTTATATTTTATGACAATAGTAACTTTCCTCTCTAATGAGAGTTGGTCATGTTGGGTTCTTAATTATTAGGTGTCATATCTATATATAAATTGACATTTTTCCTTCCTAATATTTCATTTGGAACAATATTTTTATTGTTTTTTAAAATAGTTTTTTAGTACAATTTTTTTTTTAATTAATGTGTACTGAAAAGCTGCTTTAGAAAGAAACAAGAAAATTATACCAAACGAAACCTATGTCATCACCATGAGAGATTATTATGTGTAGAGTCCAGATACGGAGAACCATTTAATTTTTTGGCTGTGAACATTAAAAGCATAATAAAAGCGTAGAGGTGAACAATAACTATGCTTTTACTGTTAACAGTCATAAAACCGAATGATTGTCTGCGTTCGGACTCTGCACTTAATAATCTATCCGTCATCACATGGGTACTAATTGGCTTGCACAAAGTAAATGATGGTCCCTACATCATATATAAACATTAATTTTATTTTGTGTGGGCATATGAAAATGATATATGATGTGACATAATGTGATGTCTTAAATATTTTTGCTTGAAGGTTATTCAAATTGCTAGATTAGCTTATAGGGCTCATTTGGTTACTTAAAGTTAGGAATATATTTTAAAATAGAGGTGGTAGGCTTGAGAAGTAGTGGGTTGATTCACCTAATATCTAGCATTCAAAAGTTGATTAATATCTCATAATTATTATCAAGATTTTGAGATCTAATTCCTTTTACATTAAATAAATAAATAAATAATAAATTAGTAAATAAACAAATAATTAAAATTTAGGTTAGGTTTGTATATGTAACATTGTTCTTATTATTATGTATTTTTGTTTATTTTCAAAAATTTTAATAAAAAAATAAAAATTATGATTGTAAAAGATAAAAAAAAAACTTTAAAAAACACAAACAACATAATGTTTGGTGAAGTTATTCTGTGCGGTCACCGACTCACCGGGCACCGTCCAAAGACGAACCAGGACGCATCATGTTACTTTTTAGCCGTGCATCGGAGCATAGAATAATTTCTCTAAGGTTTGAGATTGATAGAACAAGTAAAACAAGACAGTACAGTGATATTGTCCCTGAAGAAAGCACCGAACAAAAAAAAGCACAGAAATAATCGAATGCGGACTGCTACCTGTCGGAATATCGGCCGCGGACGCACACACATAAAGAATGGAAGGTTGTTTGCCACCGGCCGCGGCCCGTCGGAAGAGATTGCGTGGGGATGCATCGGATCCTTCACGTGTGAATAAGAGCTGTTAGGGCAAAAGGTGATAGCTTTCTTGAACTGGTATTGTAACAGCGAAAAGAGAGAAGAAGCGTAAAAGAAAGACATTATTTTCTATATTCCTTAACCGAGTATGGGTACAATTAAATAGCCAAAGTGTAAAGGCAGTGGCCAGTAACAAGATGCCATGTGTAAAGGTCAAATGATATATAGGCTTTATTCTCTAACAAAAGGGAGGGGCAAAACATGAATTTTAGAGGAGGGGAGAGGGGGCAAGTTACTTAATTAGCCCTACCAGTTAAATTAAAAAAAAAAAAAAAATTTAGGGGGGGCAATTGTCCCCCCTGCACCTTACTTGTTTCCGCCTCTGAGTCAAATTCTCATTTAAATCTAATAAAAAGTCATTTTTAATACTTTTTTAACAAAAATTTTTAGGTCTAATTCAACCTTTCTTAACATAGGCTAGATCTAATACATTTACTATCCTAACTGGATAATTAGAAGGTCGACGTTTTATGTGACCATCCATCTAAGAAGACTCTTTCAAATCTTATCGGCCACTGGAGTTACTCCAATCTTTTTGCATTCTATCTCTAAGTGTAAAGCCACTCATCCACGTGAGCATCCACATTTCCGCAAGACTTAATTTTATGCTTCTCTTTTAATGGACAACGATATGTGACATAAAGCATTGCAGTTATCAACACCATCTAATATAATTTTCCCTTAAATTTGAGGGGTACTTTTCTATCACACAACATGTTCGATGCATTCCTCCACTTTAACCATCCAACTTGAATTCTACTAATAATATCCCTATTTATTTCACAATCTCTTTGAACAATAAACTTGTGATATCTAAAATGTGTACTCTTTTGAATAGCTTGATTATCCAAATTAAATCACAATCCCCTCATTAGATCTATTACTACTAAGTTAAACTTCATGTATTTAGTTTTAGATTTACTTAAACGAAAACTTTTAGATTCTAAATTTGACCTCCATACTTCAAGTTTTCCTTCAACTCCTTCTACAGTCTTATAAAAAAGAATACACCATGAGACATCGATCCTCTTGCAAATGACTAGTAAGAACATCCATGACAAGCAAACATATATGGGTTTAAAGTTGATCCTTGATGTAATCCAATGGATCAAGCAAGATCTCTTGTATACATATCCTTAATGACAAAATCACACCTACCTCTACCTTTCAAAATCATATGCTAGAGCATGCCCCATGGTGTCAGCTTTATGAATGCTAATAAATCTTCTACTACTCCACCAACATGTCATTTAAATCGCCTCTAATGAAAACTTTTTCTTCAAGACATATCCTTTGCATTAATTCTTCTAAGTCATTCAGAAATTTACTTTTGAACACATCCAAATATATTTATGGAGCATAAGCACTTATAATATTAATAATCCTCTCATTAAAAAATAATCTTTAAAATTATAATTATATTCTCAATTCTATTAATTTCTACAACATTATTCATAAACTTTTATTTATAATCAAACTTACACTGTTTCTAATACGACTAATTCCTAAATATCATAGTTTAAATTTTAAACTATCAATCTCCTTAGCTTTTTCTCCAACCCATTTAGTTTTCTCTTTTTTGAATGCAAAGAATATTTATCTTTATATATTTTAAGTTTATATGAATAATAAGATTTATTAATTCCATTAATTTTACAGTAAGAGAACCTATATTTTAAGTTTCTATCATATTTTTAGTTTCATGGGCTAGCTTCTTTGCTCACATTTGTTCATAATATGAGAGCTCTTGTTTATTTAACATTATACCCATACATACTTTTTGTTGTATTCAGATAATACAACACATAGCTTCCAAGGAATGCCTCTAGCATTGATACAATGTATTAAATTATTCATGTCATGATTGTTCAACAAATTTTATAGTGGTTGTTGATAATTATAATGGTAGTGCTACATGTTTGCTACTATATTGTTTAGAAATAATTAAATAAGCAAATGATATTACATATGATTTAGTATCATCAAATCATTAATAAATCATGCATAAGTCATATATGCTCATGGTTCAATAATCTACTATATACAATAAATTAATATTTAGTTAGAAGACTAAATGATAATATATAAGTAAATCTAATATCCTTTTAATTGAAAAGGTAAAGAGAAAGCATTTAAATGACCTCACTTAAGATATTCATCAATATAATAAAATTTCCCCTTTGACATCATCAAAATGGCTTATCATAAATTTTAAGTTTGGTGATATAACCAATGAGGAAAAAATGAAAGATATTCCTGCTAAATATAATACTATTTATAATACATAACATTTAAAAATAAATAAAATTAAGAACAACATGCTTAAAACAATATCTTATATTTAATACCAAAATTAATTAAAACAATAAAATAAATAATTGTTAAAAAATAACACAAGATCATGGCAATTGACACCAATTAAAGAATAATTATTTTACTATATATAAACTAAATTTGTCATAAAGAGGGGATCTATATATATGAGTTGCATGAAATATTAAATAATTCATTTAAGAAGTCGTAAAATACTACTATTGCAAGAAGATCATAATATCTAAAACATTTTACATAAAATGCATAGGCTAAACATGAAAATGAATTCATTTGAGCTAAATATTATAAGATCAAAAACTACAAATGAGTGCTAAACTATAACACATCAAGCTAGTAATCACCTTACATATCTATAAATAACTAGAATAAAGTTTCCATGCAAATATTAATAACAAGCTAATAGATATAGTTGTGGATAACATCATATATGGATCACTTGGCCTCCAAAATAAATCTAAGCCAAGCTCTTAAAAATATTATTATATTCCTAATTAGGAAGAGAACAAGGCATGCAAGCATACAAGTACATTTATAATTTTTTGAATATGCAACATGTGAGAATTTATTTATTCTATTAAAAAAATATAATCTATTTATCATGAAACCTAAATGGATTTTTAATTTAAAATTTACAAACTCATACAAAAAACTCAGCAGAATTCAAGTTGGATGGTTAAAGTGGACGAATGCATCGAGCTTATTATGCGATAGAAAAGCCCCCTCAAACTTAAGGGAAAATTCTATAAGATAGTGGTGAGACCTGCAATGCTTTATGGTGCCAAATGTTGACCATTAAAAGAGAAGCATAATACTAAGTTAGGTGTTGCAGAGATGAGGATGCTTAGGTGGATG
>NW_021319538.1:0-1847 GCF_001605985.2 Dendrobium catenatum | reverse complement strand
AAGAACCCCTTAGTGATGACAGTGCTGATGACTTATAAATTCTTATGTGATATGTCATTGCTATTTATTTTTGGAAATCGGAATTATATGTTAATGAAAAGAATATTTTGATTTTGGAAAGATAGAATTTTGAGTTGAACTACATTTCTTGTTGTCTTATTATTGAGATATTTTGATTTCACGTCATATCTTATGCTTTTTATATTTTATAATATTCACTAATTAGTATATAACAAATTTATCATTTTATGTTTATGCAATCTTTTGATTTTGAGGCTTACGCCTCAAAACGCCTTGAGGCTTACACCTAGCCTCACGAATGAAAAATGCCTCGATACCCGAATACGTAATTTTAAACATTGGATCCGATGTCCCTATCATTAAATTTCCCTACCAACCTTCAAAATGGAAGATTGGTATGTACACACACTTGATAGTACAAGACAACCATGGGAATTTCAATGAATTCTTGTGATGATTACTAAACACATGATGAGGGTTTAATTACTTATTTATCGTAATGGAATATTTCAACAATATGATGTACTTGATTCTATGCTCGAAGACCATCATAAGGTAAGAGGTTGCAATTTTTTTTCATGAGGTTCAAAAATATTTTGTGCTGCTTTCATCCATTATTTTTTATCGGCATAATTGATTTCTCAATAATTTTTAGAAGGCCATGTAGACTTTTGATGGACACTAAGCTAAAGTGAAGCACCACCTTTAATTCATTGATAGATGGGAAAATAGTATTGGATAATTATAGCACGCCAAGAGGGTGAGTGGG
Organism: Dendrobium catenatum; assembly: GCF_001605985.2. NCBI lineage: Eukaryota > Viridiplantae > Streptophyta > Magnoliopsida > Asparagales > Orchidaceae > Dendrobium > Dendrobium catenatum. Next base: position 1,057 of record NW_021319538.1, on the reverse strand, counting down.
TGACTGAATTGATTTCAAATTTTGATTAATTCAAATAATAAATAGAATTTTAAAGTGAATTAGGAAGAATATAAACCCGCAAATAATTTTAAAAACTTGCAAGTAAAATAAATAATAAAGCACCACAAGTGCAAGTAAAAAAACTAACAGGCACAATATTTTTATGTGGTACTAGACACCAATATGGCCTAAGTCCATGCTAGCTAAATCCCAGGCTAGAAATCGACTGAAACTCAAGCTTGCCAGCAAACATCTTTTCTTTAAATTAAAAAAAAAAATTGTTTAAATCTAAATAGTCTCCTACATGGGCAAATACAACCCAATCTAAGTACAATATAAACTTCAATAAGCTAAATAGCTTTAAAAAATAATAAATATATATAAAGCTAAATAGCTTAGATTAAGATAAAAGAATATAATGTATTATAGATAATACAAGCTCAAACTATCTTCCAATAAAATGATCAAAATATTTGAAATAATTTTATAAAATAGTGTTAATTACCTCACCACTTGCAAATTGTATGTAAATTTTGTTCAATATAAAATATGTTTATATCTTGATTTATATGAATAATATTTCACGTAAAATTAATTTTTCTTGTTAATTTAAAAGAATATTTTTTAGCTTATTAAGATTAGATTTAGATTATGCATATTTTGTTCCGATGAGATTTTTCTTTTGCTGTTTTATACTCTCTATTGCCCATTCTGGAGGGGTTTCTTTTTAGGCCTTCTTTGCAGCAACTTTTTGAATTTTTTGATGAAGTTCAACGTTTTAATTCCCATGAGAAGAACTTCTATTATTTCGTTATTTGTTGCTCGGATTACTTTACCTGGCGAGAAAGGAATGACAGACGGTTTGTTAGAAATCATAGTAATCCTAACTCTATTTGCCACAAGATATCTAAGGCTATTTCTGCTAAAGCCTCGCAATGGAAACATTTTAAAAAGGTTGCTCTCCTCTTTTCCTATGTGCTTCAACCGACATTTTTGGCTATAGAGCACTTAATAAAAACACGATGCCTGGAGAGTCGCTCTCGGCTGTGTCATAAAC
>NW_021319537.1:3535-11127 GCF_001605985.2 Dendrobium catenatum | reverse complement strand
ATTTTCCTGAAATATTAGTACACACAAGAGCAAAACCAAATCTTCCAAAAAAATGTTAAGAGATAAAAACACATAAAACAATAATATTTGGAATCATCAAAACTATACAAGTTGCAAGAATGTAAAACATGCAAATAGCAACTTTCCTAACAAGGAGATGCTGAGAGGCTGCTGAAATTTTGGGTGAACATATGATCACACTTGGACTCAAATGAACACGAACTAGTGGACTTGAGCATGAACTACAATGACTTATATTTTAACACAAATAAAATGAATTCAATCCAAACTTGAACAAAATACATTAAGAATTCATAATTTAACATAATAATAAGGCCTTGTGAAATTGGACTTGGACTTGAGTTTGATTTGGACAACAGATGACCTATTCTGAACTCAAATGGACATTGAATAAATGACATTAAGTTTAATTTGGACTAAAGCATGAATCATAAGAGTAATGAAATCAAAAGACGGGTGATCATTATAATGAATTCATAAAGGATCTATGAGTTGCTAACAACAACAAGAAGTGTGCAGTACTACATTCAAGAGCAAACTACAATCAACCTGGATTTAAAGTGGACTACAAATCAAATTTTACTTGAATCCGATGCAACAATAATGAACATGCAATGAATGTGACCTTTCTCTTACAAGCATCTATAAGGACTTGTAATGAGAAAAACTTTCAAACATGAAATGTCTAAGTCAACATGTATCAATGAACATAAAAAATTGATACACAAGCAAATGTGGCGATTCACTGATCAACATGTATAAGAAGTTTGATGGAAAACACAATCGTTCATCAATCAACATGTATGATTGAACTGGTGATGGGTATAACTCACCCGGTGACTCATTGCAATAATGACAAGTTCCTTATGTATACGGATATGCATACAACATGTCATTTGTAAATGAGATGAAGTGGCTCATGAGCATTATTAAGGAAGAGTTTTCGATGAGTGTGTTAATCTACCAAAGAGACATTAAGCTCAAAATTAGATGTGATTCCCCTACAGTTAACGTTAGCCAACATGTACACCAACACATCAATCTCCTTGTAAGATCAATTTGCAAGAAACATTGGTCCACTACAAATGATACATATAGTGTCTACAAGCAATGATAAAAGACTGCTTATGCATACAACCACCTGCTTGTATGTTAAAGTAGAAATGCTCACAAGCAAAGGGACTGATAGGGACACTTGTAAATGAAGTCTGAAGGACATATAACAAGTGCAAATGCGTATATTGCATATAAGCGAGGTGATCCTATCTACAAGCAATGTTGATGAATATATCGCTAACGTAGAAGATTGTATAATATACAAGCATTTGCTGGTAGCGATAGAAGATGCATCATAAGTACAGCAACAAACATACACAAGTGGTGAGTAACAGGTTGTGAATGACACATCATAATCAGCCACCATTAGTAGTCAACAAATATGACAGCCTGTGGTAAGTAAAGGAGATTGATACACAGTAAATACAAATACTCGCAGGTTGTTATAGGAAGATCTGCAAGACATACAAGTCTTCTACGAATATAAATGTAAGCACCATATACCACCTATGGGTAGATACAGAAAGACTTCAGTAAATGCAGTATCCTGAAGTTAATTTTAGTTCATGAATGAATACATCTACCTACCTACATACAATAATAGCGGATGTACCCCAAGGACCAAAGACCATAACAAAATGCATAAAGGGTATAAAAAATGCAAACACACCTACGAGCCCTTATAAGAGGCTTATCGTACAGGCTAGAAATCATCCACGAGTAAAATGTCAAAGGAATATAACGAGTGCAAGTTCGTACAAGTCGCTGTAGGAAACTCGTTGTATGTATAATATACTATGTACAAGAAGATATAAAAGATTTGCAATAAATGCAAGTATCTTTAAATAATCAAAGTAGGAGATTTGTTAGTGCACTACAATCCACTTACAAAAAGTAACAAGTAGTGCATGATAGTCTACCTGTATAAGGCAGCAAATGACTAAATCCAGAAGCTGCTACAACACACCACCAGATATGCAATATCCATACAAGCAGACAGAAGGCATATATAAGTTCTCAAATGGAATATTGTGTGCATTTAAATGACAATTACTTGCTTAATAAAAATATCTCAAAATGCCCCCACACGTGCACTGTAGTTTGTATACACATAGGTACACAAAAGGGGTAAATGCAATAATAAAACCTGCATGGGCCATGGCGAGCTTGTTATTGGTACATATGTGACACCTAGGGATGCTGTGTGGGTCAATAAATTTGAACCCCATCCTCCTAAGCATGAAATTAGGAGTGCACAAGGTTCAATAAAAAATTATAAAATACTCCCAAACACCTGCATGAGCCCCGAAAAGCATGTTATTGGTACATACGTGACAACTAAGGATTTTGCGCGGATAAATAAGTGAATTCATGTTTAAACATGATCTTTCTATGCGGATCAATAGGAGTCGACAGGGTTCGAACCATCAAACAAATATACAGTTATGGTGACCGATATATTTGTCTTAATACATTTATATTAGTAATTCAAAGTCTATAATAAAGAAAATTCACATACAAAGGCATAAAGCCTATGATACCAGATCCTCTATCGACAGTTGATAAGGTTCATCCATAAAATATAAATATTTTCAAATAGAATGATCCCGAATATCTTGATGAAGGCCGTGTTGAACAAAAATCTTAACCGAAGGGGTTAACTCCAATCATTTCAAAAATACCCTCAAATATCCACAAAATTCAAATGTCATCAAGTGACCTCAACGTCACCCCGATGATGGCTACGTTGAATGTAAATCTCAACCGGAGAGGTTAACTCCAAATATTTCAAATTCCACTCAAATACCCATGAAAAATAAAAAAAATCCAAAAAGTATCAAATTTAAATATTTAAAATTGAAATCTAACCCTTAAAACACTTAAAGAAAAATACATCTAACCTCCACAATAATTTGTCAAGGCGGACAAATCAAAATTTACTTCAGCTCACATAGAGCTAATGCCTGGTCAAAAATATCACTAGGATCCATTCTCAAACAATCTCATACCAGTGAGGATGTGGTATGTGTCTTCTAACCGACAATTTTGCCACCAAATGGCACCCCAGGATAAACAGTTATGACCCGAGGCCCTCTGAACCGAGTGATTTTACCGTCAAATGGCACCATGAAATACTAGCTATTGCTAGAGTCAATATATTCCTTAATGACATCAAATCTTTAAGATATGAATAAATAAGATATGATCGATAGGGCACAAAGCTCTCTGTTAGCTAAAGTGGATTCAAATTTTCCTTCTTAGATAAATATTCACCCCAGTTTTATAAGGTCCTCTTTGACAAAGCAACCCATGATTGCCGACAAGGATCCTTCTATCAGGTTGGGTCGACTACGTCCTCTAACTAAGTAGACCAGGGACCACGATGGCCCGGGACGACGGAACCATTGGATCTTAATCAGATCCATCATCCATTGCCCCACCATCTACTTTAAGTATTAGATGGTGAATTTTTTTTAAAATATCAAAATTACCAAATTATCCAACCATTCCAAATATCTATGCTGCTACTATATGCTAGATAATATGTATTTCTATGTATCTGATTGATGACTAGCCTTAATCAAAATTTCTCTCTCATGATCGAGAGGGGTAATTAACTACAAGGGCTTGCGCCTATAGGAAACCAGAACTCATATCATAAAGTCTTCGCAAAATGAAGGCAAAATCTCTGGGCAGTGTCTTATCTACAAACCCATATACCTTCCAAAATTTACCCCGAAACTTAATCTGTTAAAACTCCCCCCCCACCCCGAAAGAAATAAGCAATAGCGGGCGGAGGCCGGGGCCGAATTTTCAAAGCCCACAATAACCTTTAAATAAGCCCTCCAAGGGAAATATTTATAAATTTTACAATGACATTAACATGTATTGAAAAGAAAAAGATCAAAACTACATAATTAAACATAATTAATATAACAACTAATTAGAATAATATTTTATATTCCCTTGTTATTCTATTGGTTTTTTCAAAGAGCAAAAAAAATCAAGGATACACCCAATATTACTTGGCTAAAGTTAACCTAATCTAATTGATCGCAAAGAATCATGATGAAAGAAAATTAGCGAATATTGACCCCTATACACAAAAGCGTGTGAGAAGAGGCAAAAAATGGCAATTTAAGCAATGCGTGTATTGGCACAATGCATCACTTAAAGGGTTAAATGACCTCTGATCATCTAACAGACTTTGCTGTTGCGATTGTAGCATCAATTCACCTAAGTGGGAACCCCTCGCAATCAAATCAGAAGAGATTGGTCAAAAGTGATGATTGACACATGAAATTGATGCACATCGTCTCCCAAGCAATGTATTATAGAAAAATGGACTTCCTTATTGCATTTGGAATGTCTTCAACAACCCAAAAATGACTATCAATTTATTCAATTAAATTTTTCAAGAGTAAATCAGCACAAATCTTGAGGGAACAATGCTCAAATCTAGGAAATTAATTCACAACGTCACCCAAATGACCTCTGATAGGAAAATGATTGTGCTGTTGCAATTGGAACATCAACAGTGCCCACAAATGGCTATAATTTTGCAAGCAAAATTCACGCGCATAAATCGGCATGAATTTTTAGGCGATGATGCACAAATCTAGAAATTACAAGAATCGAGGTAGAATTTATGTTCTGAGCTCTATTTTTTTATGCTAACTATTATTATTATTATTATTATTATTATTATTATTATTATTATTATTATTATTATTATTATTATTATTATTATTATTATTATTATTATTATTATTATTATTATTATCGTTATTATTATTATTATTATTATTATTATTATTATTTAGTTAAAAAAATAAAATAAAAAATTTAATGCATACCTTGGATGCATCGACCTCGTATCTCTATTAAATCCCATAAATACGAAAGTATACATGTAAGCATATTAACATGTATACATATAGGAATATACACTCATACGGGCCCCAATGAGCATGTTATGGGTACACAAATAATGTCTAAGGATGTTACACAAGTCAAATAATTAATTTAAGTTCAAGCCTAATTCTTCTATGTGAGTAGATAGGAGTTGACACGGCTTAAACTATCAAATAAATATACGATCATAGGGTCGACCAAAATATTTATTTTAGTATGTTCTATTTAACCAAAAAATGTTGGAGTTTTAAAAAAAGGTTAATTATCTTTGGGAGAATTTAATTTCTAAAATTTTAATTTTAAAATTGAATGCATCATTATTAACGATATATCATCTCAAGTGACAAATATATCATTCCCTAATGGGTTTTAATTTATAGGATTAAAACTCCATCCTAAATATCATAGTCAAATTCAAGCAAAAACAATATATGACCCCAGAGGGTCAAAATGATTGTTCAATCAGGTATTTAACTATGAAAATTTGGATTAAATATTATTAATTTTATTATCAAAATTATAGTAATAATTGATATATCCTCCTAAGAGAAGAAAATTTCAACCATTATTGATCATTTGAAATTGATGTAATGATCATTTATTTTAATTTTCCCAAAGAGAACTAATTGAATTTTTGAAAACTTGATTTTGAAAAATTGATCTGGGTTTCTAAACTCCTATGAGTGCAAGCCCTCGTAGTTAATTATATCATTGGAAATTGGAGTTCCCTGCGAATACTCTCGATTAAAATAAGGGTTAAAATTTTATTTAGAATTCTCAAAGGTATTAAAAAAGGCGAGGATTAAAATTTTGAACCAGGATTAGATCGGTGGAACATTTATTTTTGGAATTTAAAGGAAGAAATGTATAAGGTGCTTCGGTATTCTCAAATATTTTTTAAGCACCCAGACTATCCTAAGTATTAGGCTTAAATTTATATTGAAAGAAATTTAATTTGAATTGATAATTTTATTAGAAGGTTTGGATTAGATTCCTAGAAGGTTGAGATCTTATAGTCTAAATCTGCCTTAGAACCTAAGTCTACATTGTGTACTGAAAATTAGTGACTCAAACTTAGCTAATGCAATGCAAAATTTAGACTTACCCAAGCTTAGATTAGGGAGCCAGCTAACCACCCAAGCACTTTAAAACCATGAGTCTGGTCATTTATGAAAGAGTGGGTAAGGACGTTGATTGAGTTGAGTTTAAAGAGTTGAGCTGACATCTAAGGTGGTCTGTCAAAACCTAAAGGCGGGGAGGTGCCTAACAAAAAAAAAGTGCAATAAAATGTTATGCAAACTCATGGAGGTCTCGAGTTTACTTTTTAAAAGTGTTAGAATTTTTATGTGAGCTTCATTTTTTTAAAATTTAATTAAAGAAGAAAAAGTTTTAACGATCCGTCACGAGCCTCAGATCGGGTTCCAGGCTAAATCAAATACAGAATGATCGATTGCTAAAAATATTAAGAAAAATAAGCAAATCCTACTTGAAGAGTAAGTACATAAATCTATAATTAAATTAATTAAATTAGTATTTAAATTAAAAGTCCATTTGGCAAGTGCCACTTAATATTATAACCCAGAATCTGTAGAAAATAAAGTGATCGGGTACCACTGACAATAACCAGATTCTACTCTTAAGACTCAAGTGCATTTGAGAATGGGATTCTTCTTGATTTCACTTCTTTGTCTTTCTATAGGTACATTAGATCCGTCGGGTTCAAATATCAAAATGAAAAGAAACTCCCCCTCGAAAGAGGTGTTTTATGTTACAAACATGTTTTTAGATTATGATTTTGATGATAGCAAATAAATCTTGTTTCACTATGACTGCTTTTTTCTACTGACTTTTCAGGACTCAAAGATCTAACAGAAATTGGAATTAGCTCAAGATGGGGTATATTTGGGTTGAGTCATTCTGTAATTTTATTTTTCCCCTCTTGAGTCAATTGTAATCTTTGGTGTGACTAATGCAAAGTAACCCTACACACACACTTGAGAGACTTAGAATTTCTGTCGGCCAGGACGATATTTACATCGTCCTAGATGATCGGGCTTAAAACAGAAAATCTAACCAGGGGTTCTTAATTAAGGCAGCCGTCATTAACAGATCGTCCTAGATGATACTTGTATCGGCCAGGACGATAAGCTCAAAACAAAAAGAAATAGCCGCCTTATTCGATTTAGGTATATTGTATTTTTGGAAATCGGACAGGATGATATTGTATCGGCCTGGACGATAATACACAATTATGCCTAAATTGAACCAGTAATCAAGGAATCAATTAAGGACATATTGATACGATCACATCGTCCTGGACGATCTAAATATCGGCCAGGATGATATTTTCAAAATCCTTAATTGTACCTGGATGATATGGATCGGCCAGATCCATTTCAGGGCGATGCACTGCCCGATATGGATCGGACAACACCAATCCAGGGCGATGCACTAGACGATATTGTGCTAATTTGAATTGATCAGCCTGGACGATCGTGAGATCGGCCTGGACGATCTGACCAATTTTACCATCGTCTAGCTAAATTTCAGAGCGATGTGCTGGCCGATCTTCAAAACTTTGTATTAATCGGCCATGACAA
>NW_021319537.1:0-3435 GCF_001605985.2 Dendrobium catenatum | reverse complement strand
TCTGAATGTTACTTCCCAAAACTTTAATAACAATTGAGTACTTCAGAATTTCAACATTCTTCACCACCTTATCAGAGTTCATCTTCACTGCCATTCCATCATCAGTAAATTCTACTTGATCCTTTTTGAAAGATATCTTGATATGCTTTGGCTTCGACCAAGCCTCAGCAATCTCATTCTTGTTACCCTGGATAACTGAATCACTCAGATTTTCCTTCATGATCAAGGGAACCTCAGCATTCTTCAAATGATCTGCATCCATCATCACTTTGTTATCCACATTTCGATCTTCCATCAGCGAAACATTCTTCTCAACATTCCGATCCTTCTTCAAATCAAGAACTCCAGCGAAATTGTTAACTCGTAAGGTAAAATCCTCCGGAACAGTCGGTTCAAGAACAGACAACTCTTTATTTCTATCTTCCTCAAAATTCTTTGAAGCAACACAATCATTCAACAAGACATTCTTTCCCTTACCTTCCACTGCTATCAAACGGCATTGAGGCTTCATTCCTTCCCTGAATATGATCCCATTAGACGCTTTTCCAGTAGCTCGTAAAGAGCCAGATGAACGTTGGACGTTCATGAATCAACGGCGAAGAGCCGCCGGCGAAACACCGGCGTCGCCTCCTTCAACCGCGGAATTCCCGCGGTAACTGAAATTCAAAAAACACACCTGAACGCTTTCTCTCTCTAGAAAATCCTCAGAGCTTCTCTGTCCAAAAACATCCTAGAATTCACCTGTATGCCAAAGAACCTTGAATGAAGAATTTGGCCTTCAACAAGCTATAAACTCATATTATTTTGAAATGTTCAATAATTGAAAGTTTTTGTGGAACTTGATTGGAATATATGACTGAATAGAGTTATAAATTAAACATATGTTGATTAATGATGGTATAGCTAATTAAAGCATAGTTGTGATCCTTTGATTTGTGCGAATCACAATGTTTAGGGCAATTTAATTGGATCAAATTTGGGAATTATTTAGTTGTTTATGGATAAAAAATACACAATTAAAATTATTAATTGTTATATATAATCATATTATGAATGGTAAGTGTAAATTGTCTTAAGTGATAATCTGGTCATATTTGTCTATTTGCTTGGAATAGGGGTGTCAAAATGGGTTGGATTCCGGTCCAACCCTAATCCTGTCAATCCGAACCAGACCCGTTTAATAAACGGGTAAAAATGTGGACCTAATTCCAACTTGTGAGCAACCCGAATGGCTCGAACCCAATCTGATAAACCTTTTTGATTTTTTTTTTAATTTAACAATAAATTTTAGATTAATTAATAAAAAATTAGACAATCCTAGCATCAAACAGAAAAAATTTTTAAGAAAAAATAATTTAGATGGGTCCTTTTGAGTCAAAATTGGGTTGGTGGGTCAACCTAAAACCAACATGTTTATTAAACGTGTCAACCATGATCTAAATTTTTTTGGGTTGGGTTGACGGATAAGGTCATTTTATGACAACCCTAGCTGGAATACTCGCACTATTCCTCATGGGAGATAATTTAATTTTTAATTTTTAAATTTATTGTTTGATTGAAGATGAGCACATTCCATAATTAGTTCAACTAAAGTATTACTGGGATAATATAATTTTATATTTGATCAATAATAATTTCAATGCAATGCAGCAACCTGAAGAAATGAAACTAGTGTCTGATTTACTTATAAATAAAGTCAATGCCCAAATAGGCTTGAAAAGATGCAATAAATTCGATGGCATCTACTTATAGGCCCATCTAATGTGACGATGATTGTGCTATGCCTAATGAAATGTGCACACGAATGATATCAACAAATTTAAGAAAATTTCCACACCTTACTGAAAGATAGAGAAACCAAACTACACCCTTAAATATGGTTATAATTAGAGTTGAACCATGTGCCTCAAGATTATGTTTCAATAATCCTAAGACTACTCACCCTGCACAATAACTTTATTGGGTTCATTAATCAAATCAACTTATATTATTATTTACCTAATTTAAAAATTCTCTACATTAGAATTTTTAACGTCGAGTTCCATAGAGACATTTAAGTTTTCTTATCCCGCAATAGTTTAAATCTTCTCAATAGAACCTCTTACATAAGAGGTTTCAAGAGTTGGAGAACCCTTGGACTTTGGCTAATCGATAATGGATCGGTTAAGAGGTAACTTCAAATAAAGGTTGCTTCACAAAGTCTGGATTTTGTAATTCATTTATCCAAGAAGGATTCAATGCAAAACGGATCATATTCACACTTTGAGCCAATCTCACTTCAATGTCTTACTTCTTCTTACATTTTATCTAAAAGTCACTCATAGTAATGCAATAAAAAACTTGTTATATTCACTTGAAGGAAAATGAACTTGCTCACTTTTAAGTGTAGCAACACCTATATTCTTTTCAACAACTTCCTTCTCAAGATATTTATCCTTATAAATAGGAAGATTTAAGGTAATTGCACTATAAGATAACAAACTTCTTTTCTTACCTCATTGGTAACTCTAGCTTCTTTAGTAATGGCATAATCTCAAATGGGAAAAGAGACAATCATAGAGCAAAGATAAATAAATAAAAAAAGCAAAGAAAAAAAAAGCTAATAAGGAGGATAACTGTTGACTTGTACCTAAAAAAAATAAAAATATATAAAAAAATACCATACATGCTCTCTACCCCATCCCGTACATCGTTGACATAGCTCGCACTTCGCTTGCTCGACCTCGCCTTGATCGCTACCCCTTCGCGCATTTAAAACCGAGAGTTTTGCTCTCATTCATTTCCTTCCCATGCGAGAACTCTGAATCGAATCCCTCTGGCTCTCTTGCTGCTACTCGACTTCGCTCCTTCGGCATCCCTTTCCTGCAGGATCGGAGGTCATGATGCTTTGATCGGATCCAAAGACGGGAGTAGTTCGTAGTGAAGGCAACTTTCTCCCTTTTAATTGCTTCTTTGGCTGCCAGTTACTATTCAACTGCGCTCTTCGAAAACTTCTCTCCTTGGTCGGATCAGAAGTTACGACATTTTTTATCAGAAGCAACAACGGGAGCTTCATTGCATGTGAAGGTAACTTTCACCCTTACACGCGCTTCTTCGGCTCCTTCGTGGACGTTCAACCTCGCGCCTTGGACGACTTTCCCTCCCGGGTCAGATCAAAAGTTACATTATTTTGATCGGAAGAAACAACGTCAGTTCGCACGCTGTGCAGGTCCTTTCTCCCTTCCGAGCACTTCTTCAACTCCTTCGTGGTCGTTCGACTTGGCACCTTCGACGACTTCACGACATTTTGACCATAGCCAACAATGGGAGCTCGCTGATTGAGAGGGTAACTTTCCCCTTTCATGAGCTTCTTCAGCCTATTACCATAAATTCGCCCAAAAAATTATTTAATTATAATTATTATAATTATTTTTAATTATTTTTAATGAATACATC
>NW_021319536.1:1082695-1094264 GCF_001605985.2 Dendrobium catenatum | reverse complement strand
GACTAAGCACATTGACATTAGACATCACTTCATTAGAAACTATGTGACTAAGGGAGACATTGAGCTACACCATGTGACAACTGAAAATCAACTGGCTGACATCTTTACTAAACCACAGGCCTTCGACGCTTTCAGCTCTTTAAGGACCAGAATGGGTGTGATTGACATAACTGCATAAACTTGATCTTCTATTTGTTTTATTTGGTTTTTAATTGTTTTTCCTCTTTGCACCTTGTTTTTCTTTTCCTTTATATTTTTTTGTTTAATTTGGCTTGCTTTATTTTTATTGCTTTTTAGCCTTCAAAAATCATCGCTGATATGATATCGTATGCCTTATCTCTGCTTTTGAGAATTTGTAGTAAATGTTTTACATCTCTTAATCTGTTAGATGGTAAGAATATTTCGTTGATTGTGTCTCCTTCTCTAACCTATTTTAGTGGGATAGTTTTCTTTTTTAATCAAAAATCTATTTCAAATTAAAGATTATGTATGAAATTTAGATCCTTTCTAAACTCGCTTAAGCAAATATATCTTGTATTCATAATTCTTAAAGTATTTTTTGTCACATCAAGATTCCTCGTTACTCTTATCATTGGTTAATTGATTCTGCTTTATAGGTAGTTCTTCTCTATGTTAGAGAGAGAGCTCTTATTCTCTAATATCTAGAAGATATACTCACAACTAAGAACTTTTTAAGAGTTATAAAAGAGAATGGAGCTTGCAAAAAAAATTGGTCAATGATGCCAACAAAAGATGCGCAATGACGCCAAATTAAAAAATTATATAGCAAAAGATGTGCACAAGCACCAATCAATTGACAAGAGGCATAAAATGAGCCACCTAAAAAGCAAGCTCCTCTCTCCTTTCAAAATCTTTTAAAAACTTAGAAGTTTTCATGTATCAAAGGCTTGATCTCGAGTGTTTTGCGATTGTGACAAATTTACTTTGGGTCATTATTCTATAAGATATTTTTTCTTAAACCAAGTGATGAATGGATTCTTTTTCCTCATATCCAATTTATTCTTTGAGTTAGGTCATTGATTTCAAAAGACGATTCTACCCTAAGAGAAAGTCCGAGCTAAGGGTAATCATGATCGAATATTCTACTGTTCTTTGGATTATTGATGCTGTTAATTCATTAACTCACAAATTTTTAAAATCAAGCACATGGAATACTACATCATCATCATGCCTTGTTTAAAAAAAAAAGGGATCTTGTGGTTTGCTTTTGTTCATGGTTCCCTCCTTTTTGAGATGTCAAAAGGGGGAGTAGTTTTAGGATATTTTTTTGCACTTTCGATTCCGTATGTTACACTGTTGTTTTTTAAATTTTTGTCGTAGTGTTTTGCCATCATCAAAAAGGGGGAGATTGTTGCAAATTCAGGTCTATGAACTATGTTTTGATGATTGGCAAACACTCTTACTTGTCTTGGACTATCTTTTACTACTGACTTTTAAGAAATCAAAGATGGGACAGAAAAACAGAGCCAGCTCAAGATGGGATAGATTGGGGTTGAGTCAGTCTGTAATTTTATTTTTTCCCTTCTTGAGTCAATTGTAATCTTTGGTGTGACTAATGCAAAGTAACCCTACACACACACTTGAGAGAGTTGGAATTTTTGTTTTTAATCAAATCGGCTTTACATCGTCTTGGACGATCGGGCTCAAAACAAAAGTTCTAATCAGTGGTTCTTAATTAAGGCAGCCGTCATTAGCCAATCATCCTGGACGATATTTGTATCGACCTGGACGATATGCTCAAAATAGAAAGATATTGCCGTCATAAACAATTAAGGTATTCTGTATTTTTGGAAATCGGCCAAGACGATCTTGGATCGGCCTGGACGATATTCACAATTATACTTTAATTAATCAGACAAATCAAGGAAGTAATTAAGGATGATTGATACGATCACATCATCCTGGATGATCTCAGGATCAGCCAGGACGATCTATTCAAAAACCTTAGTTACTTCTGGACGATAAATATTGGCCAGCACCAATTCAGGGCGATGTGCTGAACGATCGGGATCGGACAGCTTGAATTCAGGGCGATGCTCTGGATGATTTTCCTCTGATTTGAACTGAACGGCCAGGACGATCGTGATATCGTCCTGGATGATCAAGCCAATTTTCAATCATCCAGTTTGCATTCAGGGAGATGCTCTGGCCGTTCTCATGGGATTTGTACTGATCGGCCAGGACGATTTCCATATCGTCCTGGACGATATAGTCGGCAACTTGCAATTAATGAGCTCCTTTGAAGCTCTTCTATTTAAGAGCTCTTGTTCAACATTTTTTAACATCCTTGGCTGCTATCTTGACCTGAGAAAACTTAAAGGAGAGAGAGAGAGGATCTTGTGAGGGGGAGCTTGTGAGGGGATTCACAAGGGTTGCTTCAAGCATTGTTCCACTTCTTCTTCCCTAGAGTCTCTTGTCCCTTGGGAGAGATAAGTTCCAGCAAGCGATCGAGGTTCTCTGCCTGCTTTAGGAGTAAGCAAAAGGAGGAAGGTTCTCTGCCTTGCCGGGTGTGGCAAAAAGAGGTGTTTGTAAAGGCTTCTCTGCCTAGCTGTGGGGGCTAAAGGAGAGTCACGATTGTAGTGCAATACTCGGAGGGCACCTCCGGGGAGTGGACGTAGGTCGAGTTGACCGAACCACTATAAACCCTTGTGTTCTTATTTTTTACTGCTTCCGTATTTATTTTCTTTCGAGCTTATTTTTTTGTGGTGATTTGGTTTGTATTCGTGCTTTGCCTAAAGAATTTTTAACCCCCCCCCCCCCCCCCCCCCCCCCTCCTAGGCTGCGGGGCTCATAACTATCCCCCCTCGCCTCTTGGTTAGCCTTGGGCCAGTTCAATAGGGCTTAACATCCCTAACGAACTTTCAGAAATGTTAATATTTAATTATATTTTTTCCTGAGTTTTAAATGTTTCATTGGCTCTAGTATGTGAAATTTGAAGAAAAGTTAATTAGGGTTAAATACAAATTTTCCATTTAATTTGTGAGCATGGCACTACATATGCTTGTCTCTAGCTAATTCATGTTATTCATAAGTTATTATTTTTGTTTTGAAGAAAATGCAATTGGCATTAAAGGAAAAGCTTATTACAAACTACTAAATGAAAATTAAACCATCACATCCCTCCTTTAATAAAGACAAAAAGGAAGGAGGAATATGATCACAACTAACATCATCCCAAATAATTTCACTAAAAATAACATAGTTAGCACACAAATTGGCTAAAAACTTGATTGAACTCCATTAGAAACAAAAGATCCTCTTCCAATGAATGAATAGCCTTTTGTTTATTTTAATCAACCGAACTCTGAAGCAACTTGATAATATTGTTATCTCCTTCAATAATATTTCCTTTGGCTTCCAACATCCAATCTTGAACCCCCCTCTTCAAAGAACAAATCACCTTAAGCTCTAAATGAGCTATATCCTAATGTACATAATTAAAACCAAATGCCAATAGGAACCTTTATTTGTGTTCTCTGAACACTCCATAAATTCCACCTTTATTAGATTTTAGTATAGAGGCATCAATGTTAACCTTTAACCATTTTGGAGTAGGTTGGTGCCAAGCATAAGGCAGCGGAGAAAGCTGATTAACGCCCTTGTTTTCCAAATTGATATATAAAACAGATTATGCATATACAAAGGAGATAACATTTAAAGAAAACAAACTGAACTATCCTCCTTACCTCCATGTACAACTTTATTCCTAATCTTCCAAGAAAGAGAATTGTTGTACAATATAAGTTTGCAATAAAGTTATAGTATACGCAAGACTTCTCAGACCTTAAGTGCAAACTGTGAAGGATGAAAAAAGTGGGACATTGTAACCCCACTTATTTAAAATATTTAAAACTTGAATAAGCTTGAAGCAACCAGCTGCTACGCGATTCACATCTTCAATCAAACAACAACCACTTGGACAACCATTATAATCTAACAATCTTCTATACATTAGAAAAATAGTGTAAGGAATAGCGCTGTTGATTAAACGCCACAAAAACAAATCCACATGTGGTCTACTTTTCAGCCTTTTCATCCACCTCCAATAACTATCCTCCATAGCATCTTCAACCAAAGCTTCTTAGATTACAGTTGAAATAGATTTTCCTAATACTTTTGCCTTCAACTCCACATGATCTGTTGTCAATTCAGAATCAATTTCCACCTGAACTAGAAGATCAACCAAGTGTTTTCAAAAATACTTTTCAGGTTGTGCCACACTCCATGATCCATTTGCAATAAAATTTTTAAGACAATATCCCACATCCTCCAAATCTACAACAAATGTAGGCCATTTAATAATACTCCTATCAAGGATCCAAACATCATTTAGAATGTTGATGGTATCTCCTATTTTGACTTTCCACTTCACAACTGAATGAAGAAACTTAGCTCCATTCACAATTAACTTCCACGACACCGATCTCCCTCTCTTAATATTTTTGTTCCAAATATATGATTCATACTTTACAATCAAGTTGCGATTAAGAAGAGAATTTGGTTTGTTAATGAAATTCCAAGAAATTTTAGCACAAAGAGGAACTACTTTAGAAACAACCGAGTGAGGCCACGTCCTACCTATTTTTCACTATGTATAACATATCCCAAGCTACATAATGAATTCGTTGCCTTCCATCTTGCTTACGCCATATAAAACTTATGCACATTTATCAAAATAATTTAAAAACTACATAAAATCTAATGAATGGGTCTACGAGAATATAGGGAGAGACATAAATGTAGATTTTACAAGAAACATCCTTCCTTCTAGAGAAATAAATCTATTTCCCAAAGCATTCAATTTACTCAATGCCTTCTATATCAAATTTAAATAATTTGAAACCACAAGTCTTCTCAATGTAATCTTCACTCCAAGACAGCTCATTTCATTAACCACTTTGAATTCCAACAAGTGGGAAATAGTTTTCTTCGTTTTCTTTTTGATTGAATTACCAAACAAGATAACGAACTTCTGCATATTAACTCTTTAACCCAACCACTTGCAATAGTTATAGAGAATATGTTTCCCCTTCTTCACATTCCTAGAGTTAGCTTCAAAAAAAATAAGGATGTCATATGCATATAACAAATGATAAATCTTAGGAGCTGTTGGAGCAATTTTGATCCCCATCTTCCTTCCTTCTTGAATAAAGGCATTATACAAAAGTTAAGAACAAATTATGAATAGAAATGGAGATAAGAGAAACCCTTGTCCAAACCCACTTCTAGCTTCAATCCACTCAAAATTACCATTTGTCAAGATAGAAAATCAATACATTCCGACAAAAGTTTAGAAAATTTTAAAGGAAAACCAAAACACTCTAGCACTTGCTTTCAAGCCGTCCAGCCCATCCTATCATATGCTTGTTCCATATCAATTTTAATTACCAAGAGACCTCTTCTTGCTTTAGAGAATCTAAATTTATCAAATAACTCTTGAGCCAATAAAACATGGTCAGTAAAGAATGACCTTTAACAAATGTAGCTTGTTCTTCTAAAATGATTTTAGGAAAAACCCCTTCAAGTCTACTTAACAACATTTTAGCCACCAATTTGTAGATAGACAAGCAAAGACTAATTGAATGATAATTAGATGGAAACATAGATTATTAACTTAGAAATAAGAACAATAAGAGTTTCTTTCCAAGTTGGAGACATCTTACCAATGTAAAGAAAATGATTGATAGCCTTCCAAACATCTTCACTAATAATGTTTCAATACGATTTGATAAAAGATTATGTAATGCTATCATTGCCTAGTGATATGTTACTCCTGAGGTTATCAACCACCAAGTGAAGTTCCTCCTTAGTAAAATCTTTTTCCAAAAAGCATTTTTCCATATCTCTTAAAGTTTTCAACAGACTAGGCCAACCTTTAAGAGTACAACTCCTCTCCCTCCACTTATCATTGAAAAAATCATAAAAAATTCCTTCGATAACAATTTTATCTTCAATGTTTACTCCATTGATATCTTTCGCTTGCTTAATCCAATTCTCATTCCTTCTAGCACTAGTAAAAGAATGGAAAAACTTTGTATTATAATCTACTAATTCCATCCACTTAGCTTTACCCCTTTGTCTCCACCAAATATTCAACCAAGCAAGAGACAAATTTAATTTACTAATTTTTTACCTCAATATAACCAACTTCTCATCAGATAAACACCCTTCCGCCTCCTCCAACTACAACTCCAATATCTTCTTTTTAAGAGAATCCCTCTAAGCATAGAGGTTATGAAATTTAGCCTTACTCCAAAAGAATAAAGCCCTCAAAGTTCTTCAAATTTTTTTATTGAGAATTTGAAACGAATTCCCTCCAACCAATTTCTCCCAAGACTTAAAAACAATAGCAGAAGAAGCACGATATGATGCCTACACCTTCATATCTTAACATCCTTTTTTGATAAAATCTAAACTTGAAAATCTTCAACACAATCGGACAATGATATGATGCCACTCTAAGTAGATGCCTAACCAGATTAAGATGAATAACATCTAAAGCAATAGGGTTTAACAAACACCTATTATCAAGCCTTTCCAAAATACAAGCACGCCCACTCTTATTATTACATCAAGTGAATTTAGGACCCAATAAACAAACCTCATGATAATCATTGTCATTCATGAACATTTTCATCTCCTTAGGTCCTTCAAGAAAAACAAATTTCTTACCTCCTCTTTTATCTTCTTTAGATAAAATATAGTTAAAATCTCCACCAATCACAGAAGGAACATCTTTAGAAGAGGCCAGTTCCAAACTATTCCCTAAACTCCTTTTTTAAATATCTTTATTACCATAGATAATAGATATTAACCAAACTCCTTTATCTATTATATTAAGTTCTCCAACAATAACTTCAGAGGAAGCCTCAATAACTAAAAAAGAAGCAAAATTTAATCTCCACAAAACCATAATACCACGAGACAAACCATCAGAAGGGAAGAGACAAAAATCCCAATCCACACCCATGAATCTATTAATTTCAAATCTATCAACATAAGAAATTTTGGTCTCCACTAACCCAACAAAAAACACATCCTGGTCTTTCACAAACTCCTTAAGATATAGAGAGGCTTCTCTTTTCTTAGCCCCTCTACAAATCCAAAGTACAATGGAAGTCTTTAAGAAACTTAGGGAGAAGGACCCCCACTCATTTCTTTATTCACAACTTTACTCTTTTTATTACAAGGAAGAATATTAAATGGACCAAGAGATTTGGGTTCCTTTTGAAGTTTAAATTTAGTAGTAATTGAATTATCTTCATTTAAAACATCATTATTCAAATCCTTATTAAAAACCAAATTTTTTTCCCAAAACCAAACCATCTATACACCCTTTGCCCACATAAGAATTGTCATCACCACTCCCACTTAAAACATTAAACATATTATTGGAAATAGGAAAAGAATTTAAACCAGAATCACTTTGCACAAGAAGAAGCTTCTTATTTAAGTCTTCAGGAATAGATACCTCCTCCTTCTGGTTCTTAATAGGAAAATCAGCACCTCAAATAGAATTGCTTTGAACTATACCTTCCTTATGCAAAAAGGGCAGATCACGTTCTACAATTTCAGCAACAGGTTTGATAACCTACTCTTTATTAATTCCTTTCAAGTCTGAACTCAAAATAAGCTCCTCCCTCGATTGTACCTTATTGGAATTAACATCTCCTAATCGAAAAACCTTCAAGTTACTCAACGGCTCCATCTAACCTTGTTTTAAATTTGCATAAAACATCTTCTTCTTCCTTCCATAGTTAACATGTACCCAAGGTCCATAAGAAGAGCTAATATATGCTTCAGACTGAGAAGAAATTACACCCATCATGCCTTCCGACTTTGAATTAAAGCTATCCGTTTCGCTGTCACCTAGGTCCTTAATATTACAATCATTTACCAAATGACCAATTTTACCACATTTAAAACAAAAAGTATAAATTTTTCATATTCAATCCTTTGAAAGAACCGACTAGATAAGCCTTCTACCCAAAGACCCAAAGGAAGATGTTTGTGTAACATAACCCGAACACAAACTCTTGTATATTCTCTTTTCCCCCATTGAAGCATATTGCCATCAATCAAAATAGGTGTTCCAACTAAAGATGCAATTCTTGACACATTTATCTTATCCCAACATTGCAAAGGTAAATGAGGCATTCTTATCCACACAGTAGATGACACGCCCTTCAAAGATGTAGGTGAAAAACTAGGAGACCACTTATCAAGCCCTATTATATTACCCACCACATGCCAATGACCTCCTAATAAAACTTCCTTCATTGCTTCTGATGAATAAAAGGAGCATAAAACCCATCTTAGTTCAAGAATTGTAAGATGAAACTTACCATATTGCATCCATTGTCACTGTAATTCCTCAGCAACAATATGCACCAGAATATCTTTCCAAATACTTTAACTACAATAGAGAACTGTAGCTTATCAGTGTTAGCGACATCATAAGCCTTATCTAATTTAACAACCACACCATCTTTTGATAGAAAAGATTCACACTTTGAAAGATTAACTTTTATGTTCGGACATTTGGACTAGGGTTAACATAAGGATTATTTACAAATCCACTAGTAGAAACCTCTACTCCCTCAACTAAAGTTGTATCAAGCCTTTCTTCAACAACATTTATTCCAATACCTGACGGATTAGAGGAACCATTCTTACCATTTGACCCCTCATTCAAAATTCTATAATCAGTATTCCCCACAGTATAATCAGATTTGGCATTCAAATTCCCAAAATTGTTTACATAAATTTTCATACAAGAAAAAGATGATGCCTCAAAGTCATTCAATCATCCCAAAACATTAAATCCCTCAGAAGAATAAGGGGGTGTTCATAATACCTTCATTATCCACATGTTTCCCCTTTCCAACCACAAGAGAAACAACCTTCTCTATAGAAGATGATCCCTCTTTTATTGCCAATGGACCTTCCTTTAAACTTCTCCTTTGAATGTTGATAAACCCTTCCTAATAAGAACTTCTAGGTCCACCAAAAAATTGACACCCAGATGGAGCAGCCGTAAAAGATGAACGGCAACTCGAAGGAGCCACCATTGCCTCTACCGCCATGAGTGAAAATTCTGCCAAAAAAGTGGAAAAAGAAAATTTGAAAAATCAAGACTTTCTCATCTTAAAAGCTAGAATTTCTCACTCTAAATAGGACTTTCTCACTTTAAATTATTCATAAGCTATTAGGAATCCAAGTAGAGGTTAGTAAAATAAGAAGACAAATCTTTATATTAAAAAATTACTATCACCTTTGCATCCCAAAACTCGAGCAAACATTTTAAAATCTTATTTGTTTTCTCAGTATTTAAATTTTTTTCTTACAAAAGTATGCAAATAAGTAATATTTTTTTAAAGCCTAATAAAGTGTTAAAGATGCTTTCATTTAAATGCATACAAAATGACTCATAGTCATATAATAATTTATTCATGTGCTACCTTTATAAGTACTATACATGCAAAAACATAAACTCTTAACTATCAAGATATTGTTCATTTTGGTCTAAGGGCCTCACAATTTTATCCTATTAGTGCAACTTCCTAAAAGTTCACCCATCCAAGGATTTCTCTAGGATGAGTACTTAAACTTAACTGTGGAGTTTATGAATAAAATTTCAACCATTACACTAAAAGGCACCTCGATGTTTACGAGTTTAACTTAAGGGGTTTCACAATCTCCTCCACTTAAGTTACTGATATCTTTGTGAGTATCATTATCCCAGAATCATACACCAGGTAGATAGGATTCTAGAGGTGGCCCATAAAAGTTCAAGTTATGACTCTCGCCATATAGCACTTTATCCCATATGGGATTTAAGAGGTAGCTCCCATAGCATAGCACTTTATCTTGTATGGCACTTAGTATCCATCTTTCGGCTAGTGTATTACTCATATATCATTTATAATAGCCCAAAATCTTAACTATTGAGATATTGTCTACTTTGGCCTTAGGGTCTCATAATTTTGCCTTACTCGTGTAACTTCCGAGAAGGTTATCCATCACAAGCTTTCTTCGAAATGAGCACGCTTAATTCCAAAGTTTTTGAATGAAATTTCAACAATTACACTAAAAGGTACCTTATGTTTAAGAATTTAGTTTCTTTTTACATAAGGGGTTTCACAATACAATATATCTCAAATTTTCTTATCATTTTTTGTAAGTAAAAATGTGCATATGGTCTTTTAATTTTAATACACAAAGAAATAAGTTAGGAATTTTAAGTTTAATTATGTAAATTCCCATTCATCAACTATCCACTTAGTAAAAGCGATTTCTTTTTTTTTTTCATTTTTAATTTTAGTAGTGGAGTACATCCTACTTAAACTAACTTTTATATTCTATATTCAATGTGTTATATAAAAGTAATTATAAAAAAATTCAAAAAACTAATGAAACATTATCAAACGGTGTTGACAAGTAATGGAATACCATATAAGATGTTCTTATTTCCAACGTATGCCATAACATGATTAACTTGAGGTAGATAAACCAATCTAGTAAGTAACCCCTCTGATATTAACTGAAGTGTGTGTCACACTCAAGAGGGGGTGAATTAGTGTGGCTTTAAAAAAGTTAATTTTTATTAAATAAAAATGAGCAGATAAAGATTAAATGAGAAAACAAATATTTAATTATATATACATTTTAGGGAGACGGGGTTCAACAAATGAACCAACCCAAAGAAAATTGTTTTCCTATTTAATTAACAAGTCAGGTTCAAGTTGGGTTTTTCAATTCATTTATTAAATGGGTAAGGTTTAGATTGACTTGCGAACCTATTTTGGATCCAAAAATGGCCCATTTAATATCTTTTTTATAATATTTTACTTGTGGGTATAATCTTCATATTTTTTTATCAAGTATCCTTAACTTTATAGTTATTAAGTAAAAGATAGAAAGGTTAACAAGTCAAGTTTGGGTCATGCGAGTTACTAACATATCGACTTCATATTAATTTTTTTGACTGATTCATTAAATGAGTTTGTTGAGTCTAGTAATTAGGTTGTTAAACCTAAGTTAATGTCCCAAAGGCTACCAAGAGGGGGGTGAATTGGTAGTTTAAAAATTTAAGCCCTCTTTTAAAATTATGTTGAACCGAAATAAAAATTGTTTCTTTTAAGTTTTATAGAAAAAGTTTTTCAACCACAGAGTTTTTAAAACTAAGAATTAAAATGCGGAAACGTAAAAATAGTAAAGTAAATGACACCAGATTTATAGTGGTTCGGTCTAAAACCAGACCTACATCCACTCCCCAGAGGCACCCTCTGAGTATTGCACTAATACCAATAGTGACTCTCCTTTTGCACCCACAGCAAGGCGAAGAAGCCTTTACAACACACTCTTTTCACCACTCCCCGGTGCGGCAGAGAACCATCCATCCTTTTACACAATCCCCAGTGTTGGCAGAGAACCGTCGTCCTTTCACACACTCCAAGTGTAGGCAGAGAACCTTCGTCCTTTCACACACTCCAAGTGTAGGCAGAGAACCTTCATCCTTTCACACTCTCCTAGTGTAGGCAGAGAA